>NC_090653.1:6442107-6604607 GCF_040937935.1 Hyperolius riggenbachi
CCACTTCCGGTTTTCTATCCAGATATCAAAATCCGTCCGGATATTGTGGTCGGATATCTGATTCGGATCTGGATTGGACAATTTTAAACTCGGATATCCGACTCGGATCGGATATCTGGGTATCCGGATGCGAATTAGATCCAGATAGTGAAAAGTGGTATCCGAGCAGCACTGTTTACCAGTTTTTTATGCTTTTATGTTTAGGTTGTTAGTTCTTTTATTTTTTTTAATACTAGTTTTATTGTACTAATCTTCTGAGTTGATTCATACCTATTTTCTCCATGTTCAAAGATTTTACAATGTATGGTTATCCATGCTTTGCATATTCTTTTTCCATTGTAAAATTCAATAAAAACGTATTGGAATAATAAAAAAAAAAAATGACACCCTCCTTAGAAAGGGCCAGTAAGTGATTTGCTTACATTGCAAAGGCCTGACAGAGGTTGAGGGTAATGTTTATATTAATTAATGTATACTTACCTAACGAAATCCTCCTTTTGTCTGAGCGCTGATCTTTGTTCTTAGCTGCTTCTGCCCTGAATTTGCCTGTTTGTTCCTGCAGTTCTGTTCCCCATTGGTATTTTCTTTTTATTGAGATTTCTAGACTGCCATGTACCATGTGATCCTCCACCAGGCTTGCATTGGTGCAGACTGCAGAGGGAGAAGTGGGAGTGCCAGTTCAGGCTAGCAGCCTTGGCTGTTCCCCATAAGGACAGGCATGATGACATCTTATCTGTGCTGGGGAAAAAGAGTGGAAGGAGGACCCCCTTCACATCTAAGGGATTGCAGGGCAGACAAATGTAGATAATCAGGCTGATTAGCTGGTGTGGCCAAAACCACTTTAACCTCCCTGGCGGTAACCCCGAACTGAGCTCGGGCTAGCTGCGGGAGGCTCAATGCAAGTCAATGGAGGGCAGCGGGTGCTTTCACTCACCTCCTGGGGGATCCAGAGGTTGGTAGCCATTCTCCTTTCTGTCCTTGGAGACTCTCAATCACTCTGGTGAGATCACCGCCATTGATCTCACCAAAGTGTTGCAGCACCACCCAGTGGATGGAGGTAGAATTGCAGCACTGGCGCCCGGAGAGGTAGGTGAGTACTGGGGCTGCTGCTGGCTTCCTGGCAGCATGACTGTTTCCTGATTTTAGGGTCTGAAATGTGAAAAAAATACCCTAAAATCTGGAAATAATCATACTTCCGGGGGGGTTAAAGGAGACTTGGAAAACTATAGAAATGATGAGTGCTGCAGTGCGTCTGGAAGGTATTCACAGCGCATCACTTTTTCCACATTTTGTTCTGATTTACAGCCTTATTCCAAAATGCAAGTAGAAGACTTCCCTGTGCACAATCCAGGCACATACATATGATAAAACAATGTGATTGAGGGAAGTATTGAACAGGTGTCCCCGTGTCTCATCTCCCCTACAACGGTTCACAATACTACTTTTAGGGTGCTACCCATCATTGCGCTCTGATAGACAACAATTATACCAGCCAATTTAATATTAAGTAAAATCAAAATGTCCGTAAACAGGTTCTCTTTGTGTATTATCCTACAGCTAGTAACATCCACCACACTACAGAGGCACACAGACAATAGGTAGGTAGATATATAGAGGGATCCCTCCCCCCCCCCCCCCCCCCAGACATTATGCTTCACCGTTAGGACAGACCCAGCAACACAAGACACGCTCCTATGCCAGTATCGAGTCCAAGGGATGACAAACAATGTTGAAAAATGCAGCTTAGGATTAATAGCCAGGGAGGTGGAATGCATCCCAACGTTCTAAGCAGGTAAAAGTAGATCTGAGATAAACTTTTACTCATGACGTAATTGTGTTCCTTTCATATAGTTTATTGAGAATTCCTCAAGCCAAACACTTTTTTTGTTTTGTTTTAATACTCTAATTCCCTATAAACTAAACAAGCCTCGCCCACAGCTCCTCCAGTGCCTTGGCAGTGTAGCAAGGGCTTACGGGAGCTCAGTCTGGGCAGTAGGAGGAGGAGGAGGTTACGAGCCAGAGATTTCAGAGGCAGAGGCAGAGGAGGGAGGAGGAGAGGGGACTGAATTTACACACAGACAAGCTGATAGCATCTCCAGCCCTCAGCCTGTGACAATGTGACAAATAGAACATGGCTGCCCTCATTGTATCACAGGAATAATTATTTATAAACTATTAAAGCTGTTTGCAGCTAGATTTGCTGTGTTAACTATCTGAACTTTAGATAAGATATATAGACAAGTTACTTGTTATAGTTGGATTTTCATCTTGGATCCGCTTTAAATAAAAAGTACAAGGTGTTCCTGGTGCTTTAACGGTACTCAGTTATTAAGTATTACCATGGAATGCAAAGGAATTTAGTGAGCCCCCTCCTTCCAATGAATGTGGATGTTTGTCTCTCCAGGTGCCCAATCACGTGATCAGCATATGTTCCTAAGATCCCAGTGATAGCCGGCAACGTGTTAGTCTTTGTATTCTACAGCGGTTACAAGCACCCATATCTGAAGGGCTCCCTCTACTTATGCAGACATCACGGTATGAGCGGGCCAGCCTCCTCCAACGTGTATGGGAAAAGATGAGGGAAAAATAGTGCAGACTGCACCCACATTTGAAATTGCCATGCTGCAATTGTACTCACTAAATTAAAACTTGGTTTATTAACAATCCCGACCCGGGTTTCGGCTGAATCATGTCTTTGTCAAGGGATATCCCCTGACGAAGGCATTCAGCCGAACCCCGGGATCACGATTGTTTAATATACACTATGTACAGGCCCGGCCCTAGACTTTTTGCCGCCTGAGGCAATCTTCAAAGCAATCGCTTTTTAAAGCTGGAGGGGAGCAGAGGACGGGGGACCCAGGCGAGGGAGGGGGGGTCCGACCCCCCTCCCCGCCGCTAGGCCCAATACCCCCTTCCTGCCCGCTATCCCCTCCAGCTCAGGCAGCCCCCCACACCCACGGACGGGCGGGTGGGTGCCGCCCCCCCAGAAGTGCCGCCTGAGGCAAAAGTTTCACCCCGCCTCATGGGCGGGCCGGCCCTGACTATGTACAATAAATCAAGTTTTAATTTAGTGAGTAAAATTGCAGCATGGTTCTTTCAAATACAGGCACAGTCTGCACTATTTTTAACTCATAGTTTTAAAGTTTAAATCCACAGCTCTTTTACACTGATTGTAATAGTCTCTATCAAAAATGGGAGTGTTAGACCTTCCTGTCTGTCAGTCAGTTTGTGCAAGTGTGGAAAACAAGCAACAATGTGCTGTGCTGCAGATTACATATCCAGGAAGATAAAATACCTGTGCTATCTCTACTGAAAACCAGTGCACAAAAGAGAACAAATTCCAGGCTAAAAATGTAATTCAGCTCAAAATCAGTTTGAAAATGTGTAGCCCTCTACAGACCAAAATGAAAAGGTAATTGATAAATCAATAAATAATGAGCAGCTCTGATACATGTTTATAAAGTTGAGAATTGATTTTCAGCCATATTCAATAGCAAATGCATTGGGCTTCAAGGACTCACCTTTCCCTCTCAGCCGATTTGAGCCAAAAGCCAATGAATGGGTTTAAAAAATCCACTTGACCCTCACTGACAAATGTCTAGAGCTGTTAGCACTAGTCAGAAATGAGTCTGAAGACCCGAGTTGACTTATCACTATTAGCAGAATATATATTGATCCCTCTGAATGCCCTTACATACGTCCTCTTACAGTATAGCCTTGGCTTGTGTGTGTGTTTTTTTATACAGTTTTCTCTCCTGGTACTACACATATTAATTAATCCTTACTACAAGGCACTGCCTAACGATACATTGACGACCTTCCATTGTAGAACTACCGTTCTGCTTAATGAATTGGGAAAAAACGAACACAATAGTCCAACAAAGATCCTAATTTAAGATTAAAAGTGGTTTTCGTCTTGAATCTTGGAGATATTGATTCTTGAGGCTTTAATCTTCTTGTTATTTGGTGTTTACCCGAAGGGAGGTGAGGGATTGTATTGATCACATGACAGGAAGCTGAAACATTTGCTCTCTCTCCCGTCTATATTCAATAGAGGATAAATGCCAAACAACTGAGCATTACTCACCAGGCAATCTTGCTGCTAATGTCCCGAGTTCTGGCCTCTGTTCATTCAACATACTGACTAATAATGTTTCTACTATTGCCTATTCTCCTAATAACAAGTGATAAAACTAAATAGAACATGGGTACAAAAGACTGCGGGAGCAGTAATTTACAGAGCTGCAAGACCAGCATTGTGCCCTTGTTAATGTTTCATCTCTACTTTTTTGTTTAACTATAAATGTTTTTCTTTTCTAGAACCTGCTCTCTGCAGCAACTATACTCATCAAGCGAGTTACATTTGTACTCCTGTCTCTAGGCGGCAGCACTGAGATACTACAAATGCATTTTTCCGATGTAAGTACTGTAAAAAATAAATAAATAAACATTATATAAAGCACCATTATGTTAAATTAATTGTGCACAAAAAGTTAGGAAACAATTTGTATTTTAGAACTACTGTAGTTTAGATTCTCATGAACAGATTGCTTGCACTCAGCCAGCCTAAAACACTCCCACTTAAGTCACATGGATGTAAAAAGGGAGGGCTGAATGATTAGTCAGCTGAAGCCACACCTCCTTGCCAACTAACAACCTATCACAATTTTAGACTGAGAAGATGTAGGATAGGTAGGGTAAGCAAAACAATTATTTAAGGGGGATACCCAAACAGAAGGAAAAAGAAGAAAGGTCTGTTCAAAGCATGTAAACTTTATTAGCATACACCAAAAAATGTTCCAAGCTCCCATTTTCATGGCAGCCAAATATACTGTATTATTCCAATATATAAAACAATGATGTACAATGACAATGACACTAGTCTGTTTCGGACCTCAACAGGTCCTTTATCCAGCTTTTAGAGATTGGAATATGTTATTCTTGCAAACTTTTATACTACAAGGTCTTAAAGTCTTAAAGTGCCAGGAGTGTGGAAGACGCCATGCCTTCAAAGGGGAATGGTGTCATATGCCAATATCAAAAGCTTGATAAAGGACCCCTTGAGGTCTAAATGGGAATAGTGTCACCACTGTTGTGCATCATTTTTTTTCTACTTTGGAATGATACAACATATTTGACTGCCTTAAAAATAGAAGCTTGGAAGTTTTTTTGTTTTTGTTTTTGTTTTTTTAGCATATATTGATAAAGTATAAATGTCCTAAACTTGTAATAAATATGTGTTGGTTGCTATGGGCAACAACACTACACCTTTTTCTGCACCATATCACAGAACTTGAAACTTGTCACAGCAGCAGCAAAGGAGATAAAACTGTTAGACGTCTTCAAAATTTAAATAGTTTATTTGACAAGATAGATATACAGGTGTGTTCATCAGCAATCTTTGTTACATGTTCTTTACCTCAGCGAAGCAATCAATCTGTAGTACGTCATCTTAAGCGTTGCATGGCATCTTGAACTAGTCCTTATGATTAGCACAGGCTTTCTCTTATGAACATCTATGCTACGTTGCACTAAGACAGCACTTAGGCCAATGTACAGCATACAGATAAATGGCAGGAAGTTACAAGAAGTTAGAAAGTGAATAGAAGTAGAAAGCAACTAGAAGAAACAAAGTGGGCTCCCCAAGACTGTCCGTTCCTTATAAACAGCCAGTCAAGGGTTAACCCTGGGGTCCACCCCTATTGGATGGAGTCCGCTGTCGATCACATATACAGCCTGTGATAGGCTGGCAACAGCATGTGATGGACTGACCAGCACAGTCTTTACTGCTCATGCACTGGAAAATCCCATTTTCCAATGACCTGTTCCCTTATTCTTAGGAGAACATTGTTTTCTGTTCCCTGGCCATTGTTTACCTTTAGGAAATATGAAAATACTTAATGCTTACCCCACTGCTGCCTGGGTGCCGGTACATCTTGAGCTGATACCACGCTCCGGCCTTGTGGAAGTAGTTACACATGTAACGATTATCAGTGTATGACTCAGAGCCTACCAGATGTCAGTATTTTATTCAACGTGTAAAATATCGGGTGATTGGTGCACACTTTCTGAAAAGGTGAACTCAGGCACCTAGTAGGTGCAGCCCCCAGTGGCAAGGGCCCACTGGCGGGATCGAGGTCGTACAAGCGAGGTCGGTAACGGGTCCTTCAGCAGCGGTACAGAATCTTCAAGCAAAATCAGAGTCTATAGACAGGCAGAGGTCGGCAACAGATCATATAGGCAAAGTGTGAGAAAACGCGGAAAAGCCGCCGCGTGTGTCAAGAGCAAGGCGGCTGAATCCGCGTCCAGCGCGGCGGTTTGCACGCATAGACACGCGTCTGGTAGTATGGTGGAATGCGGAAAGGCCGCCGCATGTCCTGACAGCAAAGTGGCCGTTTCTGCGTCCAACGCGGTGGTTTGCATGCAGCAGCGTGCGCTTGGTGTGGCTGGGTCTGTTAGTGCACATAGGCAGATGGAGAGCTACGCGCGCGGGCCTGAACTCAGGATCTTTATACCAGCAGGGGAAGTGTTAGCTGATCAGGACGATCAGCTGATTCCTGCAGGACTCATGATTGGCTGAGTGGATCGGGCGGGGCGGCAGAGTCCAGCTAAAATATATTCTGCTGCTTGTCAGTTGCTGGTTGTCTGTCATTGCTAACACTTTGTGGAAGCATTCAGACCATAGTCAGATCCTTACAGTGTGTTTGAACCAAGAGGACTTGGGAATTCACACTGAGCTAGATTACTTTGTACTGTTTATTTGTTAGACCAATTCCAGGGTGTTGAGATCAAGGCCCTCACACTCCAGACTAGGAATACTGTGTATCTTCTGTGTATTCTCTAGCATAGTTCCAGGGTGTTGAGATCAAGGCCCTCACACCCAAGATTAGGGAACTGTATTGTCTTTGTGTTATATTCCAGACTAGTTCCAGGGTGTTGACGATCACGGAACTCACACCCAAGACTAGGGAACTGTATTATCATTTATGTTATATTCCAGACTAGTTCCAGGGTGTTGACTATTACGGACCTCACACCCAAGACTAGGGAATTGTATTACCATTTATGTTATGCTCCAGACTAGTTCCAGGGTGTTGTGACTACAGACCTCACACCCAGACTAGGATTGTGCTATTTCTGTACTACGTTAGCCCAGTCCAGGGCAATATCTTTCATATTAGCAGCAGGGCTTCCTGCACCCAGTCTCGGCCCCTCGCTCAGGGGTCCACAGGCTACAGGAATATCACCCACTGTCAGGGGTGAATTCCTCAGGAGTCTTAGGCCGCCAGCTCCTCTGGTGGTCTCCACTGAGAGTTGTTACTGTTGCACCAAACACTTACACTCTCTCAGGTGTCTAGAGGTTAGACATATCTGATTATTGACCATTCCGCAGATCCTCAATAATCGGGTATATCTTTATTCTTGGGGATACTGCGGATTGCCAAGGATCAGATTCTCTCTCTGGTTGCTGACACCAATCGTTACACAAAGGTACAGAATCAGGAGGCTTAATCAGAGTCAGGGTACAGGCTAAGGGTCGGCAACAAATCAGATAGGCAGGGTACAGAATCGGAAGGCAGAAGAATAGTCAAGAGTTTAGGCAAGGTTCATACACCATAATGACATACAATGATAATATTACTTTACAAAAATAGATAATAATAATCCTAAGCTATGTGTGAATCCCCGGGGTCCTGTCGGATCAAACACACAAGGAAGTAGTGGCTGGATGGTGTAATGGTTAATGGTTAAGGGCTCTGCCTCTGACACAGGAGACCAGGGTTCGAATCTCGGCTCTGTCTGTTCAGTAAGCCAGCACCTATTCAGTAGGAGACCTTAGGCAAGTCTTCCTAACACTGCTATTGCCTATAGAGCGTGCCCTATTGGCTGCTGCTCTGGCGCTTTGAGTCCGCCAGGAGAAAAGCGCGATATAAATGTTATTTGTCTTGACTAAGGTCTGAGCGCTAGCACAGAAGTGTTCGCAACAACAGACACTGACAACTCAGGCTTAAATACCCAAAGAGCAGTTCAAACTGCCTGCCCAGAATCTTTTGACCAGTCAGCGCATAGTAGCATGGAGACTGGAGTCAGCTGACCGGCTTGTCAGCTGACCGGTCTCCTAAGGGCATAAGTAGAGTGTCGACCCCCCCGTGGGCCACTCTGGCCCCGTGACAAGCTGAAAGCTCCGTGCGGCTAGGAAGCGCCGCCGGAGCATGAGACGCCGGGCCGGCGATGGTGACGTCAGAGGCAGCGCAGTGGTCGTGCTGCTGCCCACTGCGCTAGAACCGCTCTCCATCCTGACAACACACAAAATGTTCCACTGCGCTTTTTGCAATGTCTCTATTTCTCCTTAACCCATTCGCGTTCCGGCGTTTTCACTTGAGCAATGTTCACCTCCCATTGATTACCCTATAACTTTATCACTACTTATCACAATGAACTGATCTATATCTTGTTTTTTCCGCCACCAATTAGGCTTTCTTTGGGGGGTACATTTTGCTAAGAGCCACTTTACTGTAAATGCATTTTAACAGGAAGAATAAGAAAAAATGGAAAAAATTCATTATTCCTCAGTTTTCAGCCATTATAGTTTTAAAATAATACATGCCTCCATAATTAAAACTCACGTATTGTATTTGCCCATATGTCCCGGTTATTACACCATTAAAATTATGTCCCTATCACAATGTATGGCGACAATATTTTATTTGGAAATAAAGGTGCATTTTTTCCGTTTTGCATCACTATGTACAAGTTTAAAATAAAAAAAATATAGAAATAGTTCATCTTTACATTGATATTTAAAAAGTTTAGACCCGTAGGTAAATATTTACATGTTTTTTTTTTATTATTGTAATGTTTTTTTTTTTTTTATATTAAACATTTTATTTGGGTATTTTTGGGAGGGTGAGATGTAAACCATAGTTTTTTAATGTAATTATGTGTTGATTTTAATTTTTTTTACTTTTTGTTGTAGTTTGTTTACATGAAGTCACTCTAAGCGTAACACACGCTTAGAGTGGCGCATCAGGGAGGGAACGGCCAGAAAAAGCGAAGCTTCCGAGAGAAGCTGTCGCTTTTTCAGCGGGGGAGAGGAATCAGTGATCGGGCACCATAGCCCGGTACATTGATTCCGTGGCTACCGAATCCGCGGCCGGGAGTGCGTGTGCACTCACGCGATCGGCCACAGGAGCGCGCGGTAGCACGCATGGTTCTTGGACGTAGTTTCTACGTCCAGGAACCAAAATAGGTTAAAGAGAAACTCTGCATAGAAAGTCTTTTTACTAAAACAGTGGCACTTTAATGTAGATCAGGGTTCTATCCTGCAAGAATCTACCCCAGAGAGTCTTACAGAACAAACTTTTTTCCCTTATGAATTAGTTTATTAGTTTATTTGCCAAGTACGATGAGCGCTGTACCTGTAAATGGCTGTGATTCATGGCACTGGCAGTGTTACAAGGACAGACATTGCGTCGACAGACATAGTATTGCCATTTGACAGGGCTTTGCAGATAAGAAACCCACATTAAAGGGAAAGTTCAGGGACTGTTAAAAAAAATAAAAATCCGCATCCACTTACCTGGGGCTTCCTCCAGCCCGTGGCAGGCAGGAGGTGCCCTCGGCGCCGCTCCGCAGGCTGCCGGTGGTCTCCGGTGGCCGACCCGACCTGGCCAGGCCGGCGGCCAGGTCGGGCTCCTTCCGCGTTCCAAAATGCGCCTCACGGCGGCGCGCTGACGTCATCGGACGTCCTCCGGGCTTTACTGCGCAGGCTCAGAACTACTGAGCCTGCGCAGTAAAGCCAGGAGGATGTCCGATGACGTCAGCGCGCCGCCGTGAGGCGCATTTTGGAACGCGGAAGGAGCCCGACCTGGCCGCCGGCCTGGCCAGGTCGGGTTGGCCACCGGAGACCACCGGCAGCCTGCGGAGTGGCGCCGAGGGCACCTCCTGCCTGCCACGGGCTGGAGCAAGCCCCAGGTAAGTGGATGGGGATTTTTATTTTTTTTAACAGTCCCTGAACCTTCCCTTTAAGACGGGTGTAACCGCCTATATTGGGGGGGAGTGGTATAGTCAGAGAGCATTACTGATGGTTAGGGTGTGAAGCAGCTTGTAATCACCGGCAGGTGATTGCAGTGGCCAGTGAGGAGACTGTAGCAGTCCAGTGGTTGGACTTCCGCAGGCACAGATGGATATATGTGGCAGAAGGAGTTATATTCTGTAACACAAAAAAGAGGTGTCACATGGCAAAACTCCTTTATATTTCATATCTTGTGCTTTTTATATGAAGAAGAACCATCTTTCATAGATGCTTTCTGGGTCAATTATTGGGAACATGTGTGCAGCAAGAAGACTAACATTTTAGGAAGAAACCATCGGTGACATCTTCTACGTTCTAATGCCAGATGTTTGTCGAGGGCCTCACAATCATGATATTATTCAGCAGGGTAAGCTATGTTTTTATCTACTACATGATGAGACGATGAATATAAATGCAGTAATAACAGCTTCTCATGGTGCAATTTGACATGTTAACCGTATGAAATGGTGCAGGAACATATTCCAACAATGAATATATTTAGCGGCTGTAACGTAAAGGACAAGAGGACAGTCCACTTCAGCCAGGCATAATTCCTTCCTGCTGTCACCTGTTCTTGTTAGCGTTGGGCTTGTCGCTGGTCCCCTACTGGCACCTAGGAAAGGCCATCCACTCTTCCAGGAAGTGTGGAAGGTCTAAACCAATTTAGTCCTCAACCCTTTTAGTAGTGGGAGTTTTATGACCCTTTTAGTGATATTGATCCGGTCTCAGCTTGTAAAACAGCACTAATGCCGATTGAACATACTGCCATTGTGAGCTAGTAAATGATAGTTTTTTTTGTTTATAAACTTCGAAGAAGATCTTCTCAGAATATAGCCACGCAGCCATATAAATTAATTATTCATAAATTGTCTACTGCTTCTCCGTTCCATATTCTGTCCATCCATCACCCTGGTGTCTGCTGGGCTCAGGTGCCCTAAGAGGGTCCTGTGTCAAGATTTCCAGGATTGTAATTGGGAAGGAGTTTCAAGGAATCAAATTCTCAAATCTAAATTTTAGGCTTCAATTCGAGGTCTTCCGAATAGATCGGGGGTTTTGAACAAAGCATAGAATGGAAGACTTAAATAAGTCTTTTCAAAACATTTCCAAACTGATGATGATTAACATTGGTTAATTGTTTTTCATTTAACCAATTAAGGAAACATTACATTCATTTTAGACACTCGCACCCTTATCTAATTAACTTTTTTTTCCTATTTTTTTTTTCCTTGTCGGTAACTTTTCATCTTACCTAAAAATCACTTTTCAGCACCGAGCAATTCAAAAAAGTAAAGTACTAAAAAGTGGATAAAAAGTAATATCAGGCTTATTTTGAATACTTTCATGCATGCTGGGAACTTTCAAGGTGTTTTATTAGGTAAGGTAGGTTTATTCTCTCTTTGCTATATCCTGGAAAGCTCAGGAGAAAAGTTATTATGATCTGGGCCACTGAATATTCTGATTATTTCTCCACATAATCCTTGTATTTATTGCATTGTTTTACAATGATTTCAACCCCTTTGTAGTAGCAGCGTCACACCCCTCACCAGTTTTTGGTGGGCTGGAGGGAATGAAGCTTTATGTTAAAGTGGACCTAAACTCAGAACGTCCTCTCCGCTCTAAAAAATACACATCAGCATAATAACATTTAAACAAAAAAACATTTCTTTGTAACAGCTGATACAAATCCTCAAATAAATCTGCACTGTTTCTACTTTGTGATCCATGGAAGCAGAGATATTGTTAACAGCCTGTGCTTTTAAATGGGCTTGTCTGCCATCTCTGCCTTAGGCAGTCATGTGACACAGGGGAGAGATCAGATTACAGCTTGTGATTAGGGGCACTAAGACAGGCTAATCTCTCTAAATACCTACAGGGTGAATTCCTCTCTGTTTTCCTTCTGTCTTGTGCAAGAGTTCAGGTCCAATGTAATGCTGCTGAACAAACAGCTCCTGGCATTCTGCAATCATGTGACAAGTAGGGCAGCGAGAGATTAGGTCAACCTGACAGATGTAAGTTACATTACACAGGAAGAATATCTTACCTGGAAGATAAAAGCAAAAAAACTCATGTTTTTATGTTCAAAACATGGTCTTGGTTGGCACATGACACTTGCTATTTGAAGACCAACTTTTTTTTACAAACTCAGAACTTCTGATTTTATCAAACTGGTGCCTTTTAAAAGTCCATAAGTAAGGCTGGCTTTAGGTCAGAGGGTGTTCAGTGTTTATGGAGTCATAGGGATCTAAGGCTTGAGGATTCATTTTAGGGTTTCTATTTTCTATTAACCCCACATCAGTATAATGATAAGGGTAAACTATGATGAGGATAAACCGTCACCTGAAGTGACCAGGTAAACAACAAACAAACAAACAACATTTATATTGCGCTTTTCTCCTGGCAGACTTAAAGCGCCAGAGCTGCAGCCACTAGGACATGCTCTATAGGCAGTAGTAGTGTTAGAGAGACTTGCCTAAGGTCTCCTACTGAATAGGTGCTGGCTTACTGAACAGGCAGAGCCAAGATTCGAACCCTGGTCTCCTGTGTCAGAGGCAGAGCCCTTAACCATTACACCATTCAGCCACTGCTTACAGACATGTAGCCAGACATGGCCTTGTATTTTG
Organism: Hyperolius riggenbachi; assembly: GCF_040937935.1. NCBI lineage: Eukaryota > Metazoa > Chordata > Amphibia > Anura > Hyperoliidae > Hyperolius > Hyperolius riggenbachi. The sequence continues at coordinate 6,454,804 of NC_090653.1, forward strand.
TGTTCAACAGTTGTCAAGAGAAAAATTAGACAAGATAGTAGTGTTAGGAAGACTTGCCTAAGGTCTCCTACTGAATAGGTGCTGGCTTACTGAACAGGCAGAGCCGGGATTTGAACCCTGGTCTCCTGTGCCAGAGGCAGAGCCCTTAACCATTACATCTTCCAGACACCAGGTAAATCCTGGACAGCCTGTATTCTCTTTGACCACTCAACAACAATTGACCACTGTAAACCTAGCCTGAACATTTGTTTGTTTGTTTGTTTGCCATACCAGTAGGCACCCTTTGTGCTTAGGGAAAAGTATTACTGCTCTCTCATAAAAACTGCCAGCACCAATTTCAGTCTTAACCAATCAATCCTATGTTAGCAACCAGCTCCCTAGCTATCTCACCTATCCCACCAATTTCGTATAGGTCCCATAGCCTACGTGACACCTCCTGTGGCGCCAAAACCACCGCCATGGGACCACCGTCAAGTCCCAAAGCTTATGCGACACCTCCTGCGGCGCCAAAACGACCGCCATGGGACCACCGCCAGGTCCCATAGCCTACGTGACACCTCCTGCGGCGCAAAAACCACCGCCATGGGACCATCGCCAGGTCCCAAAGCTTACGTGAAATCTCCTGTGGCGACAAAACCACCGCCATGGGACCACCGCCAGGTCCCAAAGCTTATGCGACACCTCCTGCGGTGCCAAAACAACCGCCATGGGACCACCGCTAGGTCCCATGGCGTAAGCGACACCTCCTGCTGCAAAAAAAAAAAAAATCAAACAAAACTAAAAAATAAAAAATGACCGGTGGAACAGCCACTAGGTCCCATGGGCTAACATTTAGCAAAAACGAGGTTTCATTTGGGGTTATTTTAATTATTCCGCCGGAATGCGGAATTCCGCGGAAATGTAATGGCGATGGAATTTAGCGCTGGTGGAATTCCACAATTCCGGCCGAACAGAATTTGCTCTTTCCGATCATCCCCACTCAGAGCACCTCTGACTGAAAAAGTTTCAAAGAAGGTTTGTGTAAGGGACTTACTTCTGGGCTTCTGCAATGCAGCCATCACCTCCGAGAGGTGTCACGATCCTCGGGCATCGCCTTGTGGATAGCATCCCTTCCTGTGCGCATACGTGTGCACACTTCCAGCTTTCTCAGATGAGCATGCAAGGGCACGCATCCATCCAATTCCCTCTGGTGCTAGAGGCCAGAAGATAGTTAATTAGGGTAGACTGACTAAAAGGTCACTATGTTTCCTTGACATCCTATGGGCTGCTTGGACCTGTTGCCCACCTATAGTACGAACAGAGTGTTGCCCCTATCAGTAGGCCCTCTCCTGTGATAGTGATTAGTTGCTAAGCTGCTGGTGGGTGGGATTTGGATAGATTGCTGCTACGATTGCTGCCTGTCTTGATCTTTGCTATAACAACTACGCTCCTGACCCTGACAGAGAGACACACACGGGACAGAGTAGGAGAGAGGCAATGGGAGGAGACACAGAAACAGGTAAGAGATACCTGACCAGGACTGAAATATTCAATTTTGCAGAGTCATACTGAACACTGACATATTGCAATGTGGAGGAGAAATGGGGTAAAGAGGAGAGGGGATATATCAGGGAGAGTGTGAGAAAGTCATGGAGAGAACAAAACACACACTTCAGTGAGAAATAGAGGTAATTGGATTTAAAGAAGAACTCCAGTGAAAATAATGTAACAAAAAAAGTGCTTAATTTTTACAATAGTTATGTATAAATGATTTAGTCAGTGTTTGCTCATTGTAAAATCTTTTAAATCCCTGATTTACATTCTGACATTTATCACATGGTGACATTTTTACTGGTGGCAGGTGATGTAGCTGCTGCTTGCTGTTTTGGCAGTTGGAAACAGCTGTAAACAGCAATTTCCCATGATGCAACAAGGTTCCCAGACAGGAAACTGCCAGGAGTATCATGGTCCTCAGAGTTTCTTGTGGGAGGGGTTTCACCACAATATCCGCCATACAGTGCCCCCTGATGGTCTGTTTGTGAAAAGGAATAGATTTCTCATGTAAAAGGGGATATCAGCTACTTATTGGGATAAAGTTCAATTCTTGGTCGGAGTTTCTCTTTAAGAGGGCTAACATATAAGCAGCACGAGGCCAGGAAGTATTCAGCAGGCTTATCTGCCCATACCTCCCTCAGTGTTTCTCGTCACTACAGAAGTGAAGTCAGCTGATTGTAAGCATTGTTATCTATATCCACTGGCCTCTGCAGCATATTCAGCTTGTTGTGACAGGAGCCAGTGAATACAGATAATAATGAGGACAGCTAGCATCTGTAATGAAGGTTGAAGTGAATGCTTCTGTGAGGTCCCAACTTCTTTCTTTACTAGCACACAGCAGGGGCACAGGGCTGTGCTCATACCTGACTCTGTACTCTGTTCCCAAGAGCTGCTCCACGCTCTGTACATACGCTGCTGCTTCATCCAAATTCAACTTTAGCCAAAATGAAAGAAGGTGGGGTGGAACATAGTGCAGGCAGCAGCACAGTGCTGTGAGCTGCAGGATGCCTGTAGACATTCTGGTGTCTCAGCTTGTGCCTGTCCCCAGACACTGCACCAGCCCCAGTCTGAGGGGGGATTCTGGGCACCAGTGATCTCCCCTAAATTACCCGGTAAGTGGAGGCAGGAGTAAGGAGGACACAAGAAGCCTCTACAGGACCCAGACTCTTCCCTCTTCTTAAGTAAGTATATCTTTCTTACTCGAGGCTTGCCTTGGGTTCTCTTTGAAGCTTAAAAAGTAACTGTCAAGTATAAAATCAAAATTCAATTCTCTATTTTTATCTTTTCACCGGTTCAGCACCACAGTGTCGAAAACCTCATGCATCCGAGCAACGTTCACCTCCCATTTATTCGTCAATAAATGTATTGTTACTTATCACAATTAATTGATCTGTATCTTGTTTTTTCCGCCACTAATTAGGCTTTCTTTGGGTAGTACATTTTGCTAAGAATTATTTTTTTCTAAATCCATTTTAACAGGAAGATTAAGAAAGAAATGAAAAAAATGCATTATTTCTCACATTTTGGCCATTATAGTTTGAAATGAATATACGCTACCATAATTAAAACTCATGTATTTTATTTGCCCATCTGTCCCGGTTATTACACCATTTAAATGATGTCCCTATCACAATTTATGGTGCCGATATTTTATTTAGAAGTAAAGGTGCATTTTTTTCAATTTGCGTCCTTTATAAGCTTATAATTTAAAATAATATAATAACATACTCTATTGACATGCATATTTAAAAAGTTCAGAACCTTGGGTAACTATTTATGTTTTTTTTTTTTTTTTTATTGTATTTTTTTTTTTTTTTATAAAAAATTTATTTGGGTAATTTTTGGTGTGGGAGGGAAACAACTAATTTTACATGTAAAATAATATAATTGTTTAATAAAAAATGTATGTGGGTGCAGTTTACTATTTGGCCACAAGATGGCCACAGTCAAAAAAGTCCTGGATGCGAACAATCTCGCATCCAGGAACTAAAAAGAAGAAGGTGAAGTTTCCTGGGGGCAGAAATACCGCACTCTCTGAATAGAAAGCGTTGGTATTTCTCCGGGGGACTTAGATAGGTGAATGGGAAATATATTCCCATTCACTGATCGGGAGGATAGCGGCGGGCAGCGGGAACACGCCCGATCGCGCGCAACACGCGGCGGCAGCAGCAGAGCCTATTTGGACGAGTAAGTTCGTCCAGATAGGCCGAACTGGTTAATCAAGTAATAAGGATGCTAACCAGGCAATCCTAAAAATTCAAAATTACTCTTACTTTTCTTTTCTATAGAATATCATTTCCCAGTTTCCCTGGCTCTTATTTGGTACATTGCCAGACAAAGGAAGTAGCAGGGCATGCTGTGTTTTTTTTTCTTCTTTACTTTCCTCTCCTTCTAATATTATTCCCCTCAGACATATTTACTGCAGTCTGATTGGCTGAAGCCTTTTTCCCTCCTATTTTACCCTCCCACACCTCTGCTCCTCTCTGATTGGCCATACTTTTGCATGCTTAGAAGCAGCATGCAGCAGCATCTGAAATCCGATCCTTACAAATAAACCAGCTCTTCAGAGTCACACAATTATGACTTATGACAAAACACTTCCTACTACAGAGCTCGGTGGGAGTGTCTGAAGACTGGGAGCAGGGCTGGCAATGCATACACAATCAGGCAGAGGAGGAAAAAAAATAGGGAGGAAATGACGTCAGGATTGGCTTCAAGGCTGACACAGTCAAGAAGGAAAATGTTAAAAAGGATTTTCTCTTTTTTTGACTATATAAAAATCAATAAAAATTAAAATGTAAACAGTGAAATACATACAGTATGTTATGTAAGTGCAGCAAGTATTCACTTATATATGTGCGGTTTTTTTTCTGAGATAGTATGGCTGACAGCTCCTCTTTAAGTGCATCTGCCAGGTCTAGCAGTCCTTTGGAAACTTTTTCTGGCTTCTATAATCAAGAAAGTTAAGTTGCTGATGAAACAGTTTACATGTTACATATTTAAATCTGTGGTGTAATGTTCAGTTTCAGCAGATAGTCACTCTCTAGGTGCATAAACCTTCATTTTCATCTTTTAATCACTTTACAGAACATCAGGACGCCACATTCTCCACTCATTACCTTACAGCACTATAAACTTCCTTGCATGGAGACAGAGACAGCACACTTGGATTTAAAAGGAATAGAAAATTAAATCTTTTTTTGTCAAATCCCAGATCCAATCTGGAGTCTCTTCCACTGAAGTAGTCGGCAGCTCATCCATCTACCTTGCGCTATAATGGCGAATTGGTTAAGGCAGCGCGGCGCGCCCGGCAAATGGACAAGCTAATAAACTTAAAAAATCCATTTTTAAAGCTGTCCCATCCAACGCTTTTATGATAAAAATATTCAATTTAAATGTAAATCTGTACTTCACATGTGCGATTTACGCCAATCATTTGAGCTTGGCATTAACCGGCTTGCAAAATATATTTTTTTTTGTCTGCTTTAAATACTTGGAAAAAAATCTTCAGAATTATTCCCTGCGTAAATAAGAGAGGAGAAAGACATAGCCACAATCCTGATTATGTAGCTCTCGAATAAAGTAATCTTTAATTACGCTTCTTTCCCCCCATATAACCACTTGGTGTTGCTTTCATTGAGACTGTGTTTTTTGTGTTGCGATGACTTTCACTGCAAGATGACTTGACAAGCTCTTCAAGACTAATTCAGTCTTCCTTAAATATTCGCCCACGCAAGGCGAAGTCTCGCTCTCTGACTCCCTGGCAAGCATGAGGATGCACACAGCGTTTTATTTATTAATACTGCAGCGCAACAAGATTTTTATAAATGGATGCAGCGGGGAGTCCAAAATCAGACATTTCCTGACAACAAACACTAATAGCCTTAGCTTCAGTTTAAGTCTTTTTTTTTTTTTTCTATTATTCTAAGGATGAAAAATACTTTTTTGTTTGTTTGTTTTCCCTCCAATCTTTTCATGATATTAAGTTGTTGTTTTGTTTGTTTCTTTTTTTTTTTTTTTTTTTTTTTTTTACAAAAAATGTATGTGTTATGCAGTGATGAGCAAAAATGCCAATATTCTTTTAATATTAATTTTCATGAAAATAATTCTAAAATCGACTTTTGAGCAAAAAGGCCATTAAAAATCATTTTGTAATAAGATTTTAGTTTTTGCATTTTTTTGCGATTTTGCACTTAAAATAACATTTTTATTTAATGTTTTTGGTGAATTTTGGCAAAATTGTTTTCTCGGACCAATTTTTCCAAAAATACAATGTATTTTCACTAGTATTTTTGCTAGAAATTGAAAACAGCATTTTCAACGCGGAAATTACTTTGGTGAAAATTTGCAAGCAGCTCTGGTGTTATATGAGCATGGTTGACTCTACCAACAGCAATGGATGAGAGTTTTGCCCAAGGTGCAGAGTCTACATGGCCTTCACCAGAGCACCACCTGGCCTTCACCTGAGCACCCCTCAAGGGAAGACCAAGTAGGTGACTGATATTTTGGCCAATGGCCACCAGTGACCAGTAGGTGGTGGACCCTTGAATTGTTCTACAAGTAAAACAGTTTTTTTTTTGCATTATCTTGCGCTCCTTGCTGAGGTCTGAGTTCTGATGAAGGCACAGCACCTGCTGAAATGTGTTGTACCAGCATCACACTAGTAGCCCTGGTAGGGAGCAAGCATCTTGAGTGGATCGTTAGACAGATATGGTCAAGATACTCCACTTCTTAAATGGAACCTAAACTGAGAAGGTAATGGATTTTTCATTTTAACATAATACCAGTTGCCTAACCCTCCTGCTGATCCTGTGTCTCTAATACATTTAGTCACAGCCCCTCAACAAGCATGCAGATCAGGTGCTCTGACTGAAGTGTAACTGAATTATCTGCATGCTTGTTTCAGGTGTGTGATTCAGCCACTACTGCAGCCAGAGAGACCATCAGGACTGCCAGGCAATAAATAAAAAGGTTAACACACTATTGGAGCACCCCTTCTTCTTAATTGTTCTACCAGTGGCAGGGAGAACTGTGACATTATGGTACGGAAGTGATGGGAGCAGATGTGGTTTGATGTCACAGGTTTAGGTCAGGGCAGGAGTACCATAGGATAAGTTGAGGTCACAGGCCATAGTCAAAGTGGAGGAGCAGCTCAAAGAAAATCAAGCAAGTCATATCAGGAACAGGTGAAACGCAAGTTCAGGCAAGCCAAGTAGCACAGGAAGGAAGCACAAATCAGGCACAATCACAGAAGCTGAGAGAATGATTAGCACTTAGTATACATGTGCCACTGCCGCATTCTGTGCCCGCAAAGCTCGGTGTTGTAAATAATACACATATGCACTCATGTCCGCAACCATGTTGCACTGGTCACATGGTCCTGATGACGTCAGAGGGACCACGTGACTGGCGCGGTGGAGCGCAGAAGAAGCCGACCCGACCTGGCGAGGTCGGCTGTGCCAGCAGAGAAGACCGGGAGCCACCGGAGCTATAGCGAGGGCACAGGTCGACTGCCATGGGTTGGAGGAAGCCCCAGGTAAGTGGATTTTTTTTATTTGTAGCTTGGATGTTTCCTTTAAGCCTCTGTCACTCTAGCCATGTGCTGCCACCAATGTGATGAGATGAGGGTTCATACACCATAAGCAGACTGACAATTGGATGATAACTCATTTATTCCATCTCAAGCAGTAGAAAAACTCCATCAAAATAAATACAGCAGATCTCCTTACCAACAAATTACAGAGGCAGAAGAGTCTCAATCTTCTAACTGTAATATTAAATACTTAACGCAGGAAGAAGTGAAGGCAAGACTAAGTAAATAAAAAATAGACAAGGCACCAGGCCCAGATGGCATGCATCCTCGGGTCCTAAGGGAATTAAGTTCAGTTGTAGATAAACCCCTTTATCTTATCTTTTGTGACTCTCTTGCAACTGGCAGAGTCCCAGTGGATTGGCGTACAGCCCACATTTTCCCATTATTTAAGAAGGGCAAAAAATCAGATCCAGGAAATTATAGACCTGTAAGCTTAACATCAGTTGTATGCAAACCATTTGAGGGGTTACTAAGAGATACTATACATGACGTCATAGTAGAAAATAATCTTATTTCTCAGCATCAACATGGGTTTACTAAAGACAGGTTCTGGCTGTTTGACTAACATGCTCAGCTTTTATGAGGTAGTGAATGCTAATATGGATATTGGAAATGCTGTAGATGTGATATACTTGGACTTTGCAAAGGCCTTCGACACTGTTCCCCACAGAAGTCTGGTGCAAAAGTTGAGGATGCAAGGACTGGGGAAGAGTCTGTGTGCATGGATAGGGAACTGGCTAATGGACAGAAAACAAAGAGTTGTGGTCAATGGATCGTACTCAAAATGGGAGACTGTTAGCAGTGGGGTCCCACAGGGGTCTGTACTGGGTCCAGTGCTCTTCAATTTATTTATTAATGACCTAGTAGATGCAATAGTGAGCAATGTTGCTATTTTTGCAGATGATACAAAATTGTGCAGAATCATCAACTCTTAGGAAGATAGTGTCATATTGCAACAGGATCTGGATAGGATGGCTATATGGGCACATACATGGCAGATGAAATTCAATGTTGACAAATGTAAAGTCATGCATTTTGGTCGTACCAATGGTCTAGCACCATACAAAATAAATGGGATACAGTTGGGGACATCAAACTTGGAGAAGGACTTAGGAGTACTCATCAACAACAAGTTAAATATTTCGTACTCAATGCCAAGCCGCTGAAGCTAAAGCTAACAAAATTTTGGGATGCATTAAAAGGAAAATAAAAACTCGAGATGCTAGCATAATATTGCCCCTGTTTAACTCTCTAGTAAGGCCACATCTGGTATATGGAATTCAGTTCTGGGCACCACATTACAAACAAGATATTGCAGTTTTAGAGCAGGTGCAGAGACGAGCAAAAAAATTGATACGTGGGATGGAAGGTCTCACTTACCCAGAAAGGTTAGATAAACTGGGTTTATTTAGTCTAGAGAAAAGACGCCTTAGAGGGGATCTAATTAACATGTAAAAATACATCAGAGGGCAATATAATAGCTTGGCGGATGAGCTTTTTGTCCCTAGGCCTTCTCAAAGGACTAGAGGACATGATCTGCGCATGGAGGAAAACCGTTTTAGCCATTTATTTAGGAAAGGGTTCTTTACAGTAAGAGTGATTAAGATGTGGAATGCATTGCCACAGGAAGTAGTTATGGCAAACTCTATACCTGCATTTAAAGGGGGCTTAGATGATTTCCTTGCGTTGAAAGACATCCATGGCTACAATTACTAGGTAATGCCTAATGATGTTGATCCAGGGATTTTATCTGATTGCCATCTGAAGCCGGGAAGGAATTTTTTCCCTTTTGTGGATAATTGGACCATGCCTTGTAAATAATTGGACCATGCCTTCCTCTGGATCAACAGGGATATGTGAGGGAGCAGGCTGGTGTTGTACTTTATACTGGTTGAACTCGATGGACGTATGTCTTTTTTCAACCAAAATAACTATGTAACAATTTCAGCACAAATCTCTCCCTAAACACAGCTCAACTTCTCATAGTCTTGTCACAGAGGTTTCCAGAGAGACCTACATCTCCCTGGTCTCATCACAGGCTATTGCTTTAGTTACAGAAGATTGCTGCAAAAACTAGCTAGCCCTGTTCTTATCTGAGGCCATTTTTATTTTCAAGTTTGCAGCTGCTGTAAATGTTTTAGGAATCCGCTTGACACCCGGCAGGAGTGCACAGATGTTTGTAAAATATACCCCAAACTGTTTTTTTTAATATTGTGTCACATGGGTGGAAAAGCTTAGTCAAATTGAAAAGTGACTATGATAAATGTCTCTGCATCCCTTCAGAGTTACAATGACACCTTTATGCCACTGGCGGGATAAATGTATATATACTTGTATAGCTGGATGTCCTAATTATGCAGTATATTGAACTGCTAAACAAAACAAGACAAGACTAAAAAAACTTTTATATTGTGCTTTTCTCCTGATGGACTCAAAGCACCAGAGCTGCAGCCACTAGGGGGCGCTCTACAGGCAGTAGCAGTGTTAGGGAGTCTTGCCCAAGACCTCCTACTGAATAGTTGCTGGCTTACTGAACAGGAAGAGTCAATATTTGAACCCTGATCCTCTGTGTCAGAGGCCAGTACGTTATCCAGCCACTACCTAGATCATGGATCTACTGCTCATGTATCTACTGCTCATGTATCTACTGCTCATGTATCTACTGCTCATGTATCTACTGCTCATGTATCTACTGCTCACGTATCTACTGCTCCCTACTATTGTTTGTTTTTTTGCTTTTTACAAGAAAGATGTTGGTGCTAGCTAGATCAATTAAAAAATAATAATATAGTTTAACCACTTGAGGACCGCCCCCAGCCGATGGGCGGCGGCAAATTCCGGGCCCAAACGACAATACGCCCATCGGCAGGGGGCGGCTGCGGGAGTGGCTATGCGGCGATCGCGTCATTCGTGACGCGATCAGCCGCCGGGGACTGGCTCCGCCCACCGTTCGCTGTAACCCGCCGGCCGTTCGGAAGCGCCGGCGGGTTACTAGCACCCGGATTGCCGCAGCACGTATGTATAATAGGCTTTGTAATGTATACAAAGCCTATTATACTGGCTGCCTCCTGCCCTGGTGGTCCCAGTGTCCGAGGGACCACCAGGGCAGGCTGCAGCCACCCTAGTCTGCACCCAAGCACACTGATTTCCCCCCCCCTGCCCCCTGATCGCCCACAGCACCCCTCAGACCCCCCCCTGCCCACCCCCCAGACCACTGTTTGCACCCAGTTACCCCCCTAATCACCCATCAATCACTCCCTGTCACTATCTGTCAACGCTATTTTTTTTTTAGTCCCTAATCTGCCCCCTACTACCTCCTGATCACCCCCCCCCCACCCCTCAGATTCTCCCCAGACCCCCCCCCCCCCCCGTGTACTGTATGCATCTATCCCCCCTGATCACCTGTCAATCACCTGTCAATCACCCGTCAATCACCCGTCAATCACCCGTCAATCACCCCCTGTCACTGCTACCCATTAATCAGCCCCTAACCTGCCCCTTGCGGGCAATCTGATCACCCACCCACACCAATAGATCGCCCGCAGATCCGACATCAGATCACCTCCCAAGTGCAGTGTTTACATCTCTTCTCTCCTCTAAACACCCACTAATTACCCATCAATCACCCATCAATCACCCCCTATCACCACCTGTCACTGTTACCCATCAGATTAGACCCTAATCTGCCCCTTGCGGGCACCCAATCACCCGCCCACACGCTCAGATTGCCCTCAGACCCCCACTTATCAATTCGCCAGTGCAATTTTTACATCTGTTATTCCCTGTAATAACCCACTGATCACCTGTCAATCACCTATCAATCACCCATCAATCACCCCCTGTCACTGCCACCCATCAATCACCCCCTGTCACTGCCACCCATCAATCAGCCCCTAACCTGCCCCTTGCGGGCAATCTGATCACCCACCCACACCAATAGATCGCCCGCAGATCCGACATCAGATCACCTCCCAAGTGCAGTGTTTACATCTCTTCTCTCCTCTAAACACCCACTAATTACCCATCAATCACCCCCTATCACCACCTGTCACTGTTACCCATCAGATTAGACCCTAATCTGCCCCTTGCGGGCACCCAATCACCCGCCTACACGCTCAGATTGCCCTCAGACCCCCCCTTATCAATTCGCCAGTGCAATATTTACATCTGTTATTCCCTGTAATAACCCACTGATCACCTGTCAATCACCTATCAATCACCCCCTGTCACTGCCACCCATCAATCAGCCCCTAACCTGCCCCTTGCGGGCAATCTGATCACCCACCCACACCAATAGATCGCCCGCAGATCCGACATCAGATCACCTCCCAAGTGCAGTGTTTACATCTCTTCTCTCCTCTAAACACCCACTAATTACCCATCAATCACCCCCTATCACCACCTGTCACTGTTACCCATCAGATTAGACCCTAATCTGCCCCTTGCGGGCACCCAATCACCCGCCCACACGCTCAGATTGCCCTCAGACCCCCCCTTATAAATTCGCCAGTGCAATATTTACATCTGTTATTCCCTGTAATAACCCACTGATCACCTGTCAATCACCTATCAATCACCCCCTGTCACTGCCACCCATCAATCACCCCCTGTCACTGCCACCCATCAGCCCCTAACCTGCCCCTTGCGGGCAATTTGATCACCCACCCACACCAATAGATCGCCCGCAGGTATTCTGTTAGGTGTATGATGAGTTCATAGAAGATTTTATTTGTTGTCAAAAGTTAGCGGAAATTGGATTTTTATTGTTTTTTTCACAAAGTGTCATTTTTCACTAACTTGTGACAAAAAATAAAATCTTCTATGAACTCACCATACCCCTAACGGAATACCTTGGGGTGTCTTCTTTCTAAAATGGAGTCACTTGTGGGGTTCCTATACTGCCCTGGCATTTTAGGGGCCCTAAACCGTGAGGAGTAGTCTAGAAAACAAATGCCTCAAAATGACCTGTGAATAGGACGTTGGGCCCCTTAGCGCACCTAGGCTGCAAAAAAGTGTCACACATGTGGTATCGCCATACTCAGGAGAAGTAGTATAATGTGTTTTGTGGTGTATTTTTACACATACCCATGCTGGGTGGGAGAAATCTCTCTGTAAATGGACAATTGTGTGTAAAAAAATCAAAAATGTGTCATTTACAGAGATATTTCTCCCACCCAGCATGGTTTGATGTAAAAATACACCACAAAACACATTATACTACTTCTTCTGAGTACGGCGATACCACATGTGTGACACTTTTTTGCAGCCTAACTGTGCAAAGGGGCCCAAAGTCCAATGAGTACCTTTAGGATTTCACAGGTCATTTTGAGACATTTGGGTTCAAGACTACTCCTCACGGTTTAGGGCCCCTAAAATGCCAGGGCAGTATAGGAACCCCACAAGTGACCCCATTTTAGAAAGAAGACACCCCAAGGTATTCTGTTAGGTGTATGATGAGTTCATAGAAGATTTTATTTTTTGTCACAAGTTAGCGGAAATTGATATGTATTGTTTTTTTTCACAAAGTGTCGTTTTCCGCTAACTTGTGACAAAAAAAAAATCTTCTATGAACTCACCATACTCCTAACAGAATACCTTGGGGTGTCTTCTTTCTAAAATGGGGTCACTTGTGGGGTTCCTATACTGCCCTGGCATTTTAGGGGCCCTAAACCGTGAGCAGTAGTCTAGAATCCAAATGCCTCAAAATGACCTGTGAATAGGACGTTAGGCCCCTTAGCGCACCTAGGTTGCAAAAAAGTGTCACACATGTGGTATTGACGTACTCAGAAGAAGTAGTATAATGTGTTTTGGGGTGTATTTTTCCACATACCCATGCTGAGTGGAAGAAATATCTCTATAAATAGACAATTGTGTGTAAAAAAAATAAAACAATTGTCATTTACGGAGATATTTCTCCCACCCAGCATGGGTATGTGTAAAAATACACCCCAAAACACATTATACTACTTCTCCTGAGTACAGCGGTACCACATGTGTGGCACTTTTTTGCACCCTAAGTGCGCTAAGGGGCCCAAAATCCAATGAGTACCTTTAAGATTTCACAGGTCATTTTGCGACATTTGGTTTCAAGACTACTCCTCACGGTTTAGGGCCCCTAAAATGCCAGGGCAGTATAGGAACCCCACAAATGACCCCATTTTAGAAAGAAGACACCCCAAGGTATTCCGTTAGGAGTATGGTGAGTTCATAGAAGATTTTATTTTTTATCACAAGTTAGCGGAAAATGACACTTTGTGAAAAAAAAAACAATTAAAATCAATTTCCGCTAACTTGTGACAAAAAAAAAATCTTCTATGAACTCACCATCCTCCTAACGGAATACCTTGGGGTGTCTTCTTTCTAAAATGGGGTAATTTGTGGGGTTCCCATACTGTCCTGGCATTTTAGGGGCCCTAAACCGTGAGGAGTAGTCTTGAAACGAAATTTCTCAAAATGACCTGTGAAATCCTAAAGGTACTCATTGAACTTTGGGCCCCTTAGCGCAGTTAGGGTGCAAAAAAGTGCCACACATGTGGTATTGCCGTACTCAGGAGAAGTAGTATAATGTGTTTTGTGGTGTATTTTTCCACATATCCATGCTGAGTGGGAGAAATATCTCTATAAATAGACAATTGTGTGTAAAAAAAACAAAACAATTGTCATTTACGGAGATATTTCTCCCACCCAGCATGGGTATGTGTAAAAATACACCCCAAAACACATTATACTACTTCTCCTGAGTACGGCAATACCACATGTGTGGCACTTTTTTGCAGCCTAACTGCGCTAAGGGGCTCAAAGTCCAATGAGCATCTTTAGGCTTTACAGGGGTGCTTACAATTAGGCACCCCCCAAAATGCCAGGACAGTGAACACACCCCACAAATGACCCCATTTTGGAAAGTAGACACTTCAAGGTATTCAGAGAGGAGCATAGTGAGTCCGTGGCAGATTAAAAAAAATTTTGTCGCAAGTTAGAATAAATGGAAACTTTTTTTTTTTGTCACAAAGTGTCATTTTCCGCTAACGACAAAAAATAAAATCTTCTATGAACTCACCATGCCTCTCACTGAATACTTTGGGATGTCTTCTTTCCAAAATGGGGTCATTTGGGAGGTATTTGTACTATCCTGGAATTTTAGCCCCTCATGAAACCTGACAGGTGCGCAGAAAAGTCAGAGATGCTTGAAAATGGGAAAATTCACTTTTGGCACCATAGTTTGTAAACGCTATAACTTTTACCCAATCCAATAAATATACACTGAATGTTTTTTTTTTTTTATCAAAGACATGTAGCAGAATAACTTTTGCGCTCAAATGTATAGGAAATTTTACTTTATTTGAAAAATGTCAGCACAGCAAGTTAAAAAAGTCATTTTTTTGCCAAAATTCATGTCTTTTTTGATGAATATAATAAAAACTAAAACTCGCAGCAGCAATCAAATAGCAGCAAAAGAAAGCTGTATTAGTGACAAGAAAAGGAGGTAAAATTCCTTTAGGTGGTAGGTTGTATGACCGAGCAATAAACCGTGAAAGCTGCAGTGGTCTGAATGGAGAAAAAGGCTCTGGTCCTTAAGGGGCGAAAAGACTGTGGTCCTTAAGTGGTTAAAGCAAATATTGTGGGGAGGAAGGTGAGATTTTACCTAGAGCTTCTTTCACTACCTGTAGTCCTTCAAGGACCACTTTTGCGAAAATTTGTAAAATTTAAAATTTTACTCTGAAAGAAATCTACTTCTTATTTGTATGTGTTTACATGTAGCTTACATTTTTAAATTTTTACAATAGTGGTTCTTTCAGGTCTCTAGCTGTCCACCCAGGCTGCATTATCGTTTGCACGCGTACGTTAAAAAGGGGCGCTGGGAAAAAAGGGTGCGGGGTTTTAAACGATAAACATGGATAACGTTTAAAAATATAATGTACTAAATTTCATTTAATTATTCGTTTTTATAAAGTTATAAATCATTAAATAATGTTCATGAAATCGGCAATTGTGAAAACGTTAATCTTCCGTTTAAAAAGTGAAATGTATAATAACGTTTAAAAAAAAATTAGTAAGTAACCCTCCCTGTACCTACCACTAAACCTAAGACCCCCCTGGTGGTGCCTAAACCTAACACCCCCCTGGTGGTGCCTAAACCTAAGACCCCCCTGGTGGTGCCTAAACCTAAGACCCCCCTGGTGGTGCCTAAACCTAAGACCCCCCTGGTGGTGCCTAAACCTAAGACCTTTCTTAGTGATCACTGTATTGTGTGTAGAATAATGTTTTAGAAACAGTAAGGGATAAAATATATTACAATTTACGTTACGTACTGATCGCTTTATTTTGTGAATAATAATGTTTTACAAACAGTAAGGGATAACATTTAAAATAATGTTTTATTGAAATAGGAAACGTAAATCATCACAAGCAGTTATAAAACATTAAAAATCTTCGGGCGCCATTGGAAAACGTTATTATTCTCGGGCGCCCTTTTTTCCCGTTCGGCGCCCAGTAAACGATATTTATTATGGGAGTGAATGGCGGCGCCCGATTTGTCCACTAGCCTCCTGCGCCCTTTTTTACTGTTACCCGTTTGCACTGTCCCAGCCATGCGCATCTCCTGGGATGCACCCCCATGGCCAGTAACATTCTGTGCATGTGGAGTTTGTACATTTTTGCAATTGCGCATGTGCAGAGCACTCCCAGCCACAAGAGCACAGTTGAGAAACAGTTGCAGGCTTTACCTGGGGGTACAGCATCCCAACAGTGTGGTCCGGGAGGACAGTGAGCAGTGATGGCTAACCTTGGCACTCCAGCTGTGTTGGAACTACAAGTCCTATGAGGCATTGCAATACTCTGACAGCTCTAAGCATAACTCGGGGAGGCAGAGGCATGATGGGATATGTAGTTTTGTCACAGGTGGAGTGCCAAGGGTAGTCATCACTGTGATAGACTATGTCTGGGTGTGGGTGTGCGTGTGTGTGTGGGGGGGGGAGGGGAGGGTGGAACAAGCCCCAGGTTAGTATATCTCAACTTTTTCTCCACTTAAGATTTCCATAAAGGCTCCTACTGGTACCTGATAGAGTTAAAGGGTACCCAAAGTGACAAGTGAAATGATGAGATAGACATGTGTATGTACAGTGCCAAGCACACAAATCACTATGCTGTGTTCCTTTTTTTCTTTCTCTGCCTAAAAGAGTTAAATATCAGGCATGTAAGTGGCTGACTCATTCCTGACTCAGACAGGAAGTGACTACAATGTGACCTTCATTGATAAGAAATTCCCCTCTTTCTTGCTCTCAGTAGCCTTTTTCTGCTAGGAAAGTGTTTTATAGTTGGAATTTCTTATCAGTGAGGGTCACACTGTAGTCACTTCCTGTCTGAGTCAGGACTGAGTCAGCCACTTACATACCTGATATTTAACTCTTTCAGGCAGAGAAAGAAAACAAAGGAACACAGCCTAGTTATTTGTGTGCTCGGCACTGTACATACATGTGTCTATCTCATCATGTCACATGTCACCTCGGGTGTCCTTTAATTGTGTCCAATAGTGTCCATTTTTAAGCCTCCCTCCAAAACTTTAGTTTTAGGTGACTGAATAAGCATGTGAGACAGACTTTCAGGGGCTACCGGACTATTGACCTCCACGGTGACCACCGCAGCCAACATACTAAGCATGCTGCTGAAAGACAGTAACCTTCTTGACAAAAAGACACAGACTAGAATCTTCTCTTTTTACGTTCTTCACGTAGCACCATCTCCCCTGCTGCTTACAGAGTGATTTAGCTGTTTGTCAAATACTTTAATGGACAGAAATTGTAAAAATGACATCTGCATACTTAGAGAAGATACAGAGGGTCGTAAAAATACTGCGGAACGGAAAGACAATAAATATTTCCACAGTCATGTCTTGTTTTCTAATGGAGAAGCCATGCCAAAGTTCGCTTACTTCTATTAGTCCTAACAGGGATTTTTAGACTCTACCCCTCCCTGAAAGTACAATCAATCAATCAATGAACCAACCAATCAATCAGTACATATATAAAGTGGTAGTGCTAGAGTTTCACATTTGTACCTTGGCCAGGGCTATCTGCATGGAGTGAGCCTGGATCTTATCCAGGCGTTTATGTTTTGTCTCAGCTCTCCAAAACATACGGGTAGATTAACTGGCGTCCCCACAGATCTCTCCCTCCACTGTGTTCGAGGCATTACATTGTGAAAGGTAAAAAAAAAAGGTTACCTTAAAGAGGTACGAGGCAAGATCTCACACTATTTTTACTTATCTGGGGCTATCCTCCAGCCCCTAGCAGTCATTTTGGTCCCTCGCTGCAGCTCCAGTCCTCCTCCGTGTTCCGCTGGCTGCCTCTAAAAATGGCCAACCTGCCGGCGCAGTAAGCAGGGCGGCGCTTTTTATGGACGGCCAGCGGGACACTGAGGAGGACTGGAGCTCCAGTAAGGGATCAAAATGACTCCGGGGGGAGTGAGTGAGGATAGCCCCAGGTGAGTAGAAATAAAGTAAGATCTCACGTGATTTTCTGAATGTTTTGCAAACATGCATAGTAGAAAACATCAAGTCCACAAAAAACAAGCAAATTGCTCCCAAACTTTTCTGTCTCTCCCTATTAGTTTCCAAAATAAAAAGTTCTTTTTGAGCATTTTAACGGGTGGAATGGATTAGTCATTGAGGGAGAGGGGGTCAGGTTGGTGGAACAGCTGATATCTCAATTGATCAAGTTCCCAAAGATCTGGACGGTGATTAGCACAATCACCGTTCAGATCTTTGGGAACCTGATCAATTGAGATATCAGTAGTATAACCGTGTACTACCTCTCTGTCTGACACCTCTTGTTTACATTGTATGTATCCCGTGCGCTACCTCTCTGTCACCCCTTGTTTACATTTTATGTATCCCACGCGCTACCTCTCTGTCTGTCACCCCTTGTTTACATTGTATGTATCCTGTGTGCTACCTCTTTGTCTTTCACCCCTTGTTTACATTGTATGTATCCCATGTGCTACCTTTTTGTCTGTCACGCCTTGTTTACATTGTATGTATCCTGTGTGCTACCTCTTTGTCTTTCACCCCTTGTTTACATTGTATGTATCCCATGTGCTACCTTTTTGTCTGTCACCCCTTGTTTACATTGTATGTATCCTGTGTGCCACCTCTCTGTCTGACAACCCTTGTTTACATTGTATGTATCCTGTGTGCCACCTCTATGTCTGAAAACCCCTTGTTTACATTGTATGTATCCCATGTGCTACCTCTCTGTCTGTCACCCCTTGTTTACATTGTATGTATCCTGTGTGCCACCTCTCTGTTTGTTACCCCTTGTTTACATTGTCTGTATCCTGTGTGCCACCTCTCTGTCTGTCACCCCTTGTTTACATTGTATGTATCCTGTGTGCCACCTCTCTGTTTGTCACCCCTTGTTTACATTGTCTGTATCCTGTGTGCCACCTCTTTGTCTGTCACCCCTTGTTTACATTGTATGTATCCTGTGTGCCACCTCTCTGTTTGTCACCCCTTGTTTACATTGTCTGTATCCTGTGTGCCACCTCTATGTCTGAAAACCCCTTGTTTACATTGTATGTATCCCGTGTGCCACCTCTCTGTTTGTCACCACTTGTTTACATTGTCTGTATCCTGTGTGCTACCTCTCTGTCTGTCACCCCTTGTTTGCATTGTATGTATCCTGTGTGCCACCTCTCTGTTTGTCACCCCTTGTTTACATTGTCTGTATCCTGTGTGCCACCTCTCTGTTTGTCACCCCTTGTTTACATTGTCTGTATCCTGTGTGCCACCTCTCTGTCTGTTACCCCTTGTTTACATTGTATGTATCCTGTGTGCCACCTCTCTGTTTGTCGCCCCTTGTTTACATTGTCTGTATCCTGTGTGCCACCTCTCTGTCTGTCACCCCTTGTTTACATTGTATGTATCCTGTGTGCCACCTCTCTGTTTGTCACCCCTTGTTTACATTGTCTGTATCCTGTGTGCCACCTCTCTGTCTGACAACCCTTGTTTACATTGTATGTATTCCGTGTGTCACCTCTCTGTCTGACAACCCTTGTTTACATAGTATATATCCCGTGTGCCACCTCTCTGTCACCCCTTGTTTACATTGTATGCATCCCATGTGCTGCCTCTCTGTCTGTCACCCCTTGTTTACATAGTATGTATCCCGTGTGCCACCTCTCTGTCTGTCAGCCCTTGTTTACATTGTATGTATCCCGTGTGCCACCTCTCTGTCTGTCACCCCTTGTTTACATTGTATGTATCCCGTGTTCCACCTCTCTGTCTGTCACCCCTTGTTTACATTGTATGTATCCTTATAGAGCCTTGTCTCTGACTGGCGAGTGAGCTGTAGGTATTTTCCAAATACATGTGGAGCTCCGCCTCCTCAGATTATCAGCAAGTCAGTGAATCAATTATGAGGCAGGCCAAATCTAATCATGTGTATTCATTAAAATGTGACTGTGTTTTACGTGCCAGGCAAGTGATGAAGGCACAGGGGATGGTGATGGTGAACGTCCTTCTTTACCGTAACCCGGTAACTCAAGTGGTCAGGCCATACCAAAATCATTGTATTTCCCTTTCAGCTCTGATGGAATGTCTGGTGGCAAGAAAATGGACTGGGCACAAAACGCCAGCCCACCTCCTATCCGTATAAACAACTTACCAGAGAGAGGGAGAGGTTGGGGGAGGGGAAAGGGGGCAGGGCAACAGTTTAAAAGCACAAATCCTGACAAAGTTCTACATACACCATCTAGAGAGGGTAGTAAGCTGTGTATCCAAATGTAACAGTCTATATCCAGAAAAGAAGCTTATGCAGGTAAAACAGGTCTTGATATAAAATATGATCATGTGATCTGATGCGATTATGTTAAACGAGGTATCAGAGAGTTCTATGGGAGAGGCTGCAGCTATTTACCTTGCACCTTTTTGCTGCTAGGGGCGGGGCACAGACAGAACATGGCTGACTCTAGCTGTGGAAGTCTGTGGTGAAGGAAGTGGCCTTTGAAAGTCCTGCTGACTCGATACATTAACAGTACTTTAACTCCAGAAGACCCTACACCCATTAACTGCAAATCATTGTTCCTTGAATCTTAGACTTGCAAAATGGAATTACAGTAGGAATTATTTAAAGCTCTGAAAGAAACATCCAGGAAATGAAGGGCGAGTGAGAAAACCACAATACCACATCAGCAATGGTTAAATGGTGTTGAAGGGCATTAATGCAGATGGGATTTATAAGGTAACTACAAAGTTAAAGAGCAAAGGAGGACTGACAGAGGGGGAGAGGAGAGGGAGGAGAGGTAGTAAAATAAGATATATATGAAGAAAAGGGAGAAAGAGAGAATGGTGCTGAATATTCTCTGCAGCCTTATCTCAATGTCAAGCCACCAGGGAAGGTCTGGATTCCAAATCTTTGGCAGTGATCACTTCAGTACTGCTCTACAGCTGTCTTGCCACCTGCCGTGTCTAACCAAAGTCCAGCCTAACAGAAATATTCCATCTGGGAATTTGTAAGCACCAACTCTGCAAAGCAGCTCAACAACTCTGTGTACCACAATGCACCTGCTATCAGTACGGCTAGACCTGCAATGCTATAGTCTGTGGCCACATACCATACTGGTAATTTGGGTGCCAACAATAGCCAAACCCTGAATTACGTGTCCCCCCTGAGCTGCTACAACTCTGTGTGCCACAATGCACCTGGTATCAGTACGGCTATACCTGCAATGCTATAGTCTGTGGCCACATACCATACTGGTAATTTGGGTGCCAACAATAGCCAAACCCTGAATTACGTGTCCCCCTGAGCTGCTACAACTCTGTGTGCCACAATGCACCTAGTATCAGTACGGCTATACCTGCAATGCTATAGTCTGTGGCCACATACCATACTGGTAATTTGGGTGCCAACAATAGCCAAACCCTGAATTACGTGTCCCCCCTGAGCTGCTACAACACTGTGTGCCACAATGCACCTGCTATCAGTACGGCTATACCTGCAATGCTATAGTCTGTGGCCACATACCATACTGGAAATTTTGGTCCCAACAATAGCCAAACCCTGAATTACGTGTCCCCCCTGAGCTGCTACAACTCAGAGGGGGGAAAGTATCCTTGGCGGTATGGACGAGTATATTCGTCCATTACCGCCGGAGGTCGCCGCTCAGGCCCTGCTGGGCCGATTTTCATAAAATAAAGAGCAGCACACGCAGCCGGAACTTTGCCAGCCGCGTGTGCTGCCTGATCGCCGCCGCTCTGCGGCGATCCGCCGCGAGCAGCGGCGAAAGAGGGTCCCCCCAGCCGCCCGAGCCCTGCGCAGCCGGAACAAATAGTTCCGGCCAGCGCTAAGGGCTGGATCAGAGGCGGCTGACGTCAGGACGTCGGCTGACGTCCATGACGTCACTCCTCTCGTCGCTATGGCGACGATGTAAGCAAAACAAGAAGGGCTGCTCATTGCGGCCTTCCTTGTTTATTCTGGGCGCCGGAGGCGATCGGAAGAACGCCTCCGGAGCGCCCTCTAGTGGGCTTTCATGCAGCCAACTTTCAGTTGGCTGCATGAAACAGTTTTTTTTTTATTTAAAAAAAACCCTCCCGCAGCCTCCCTGGCGATTTTAATAGAACGCCAGGGAGGTTAACGTTGCCAGGAAAGTCGGCCCAAATGTCCGACGGTGATATAATATGTACTCCCAACTCTAAGTCCTTAAACACTGTTGGGCTAAGCCAGGTCAATTCTGATTAACTCTTGAGATAGAGAAGAGAGCAGGGGCATGATTAGAACTCTTGCTTGGGGTCCACGGACTTTGCTGATGGTGTCCCCTCTTTATACACTATCATGTCCCTTTGTTAATGACTTCCACAGCTTACATATATATCTGCCAATGGTTCAAGTGTGGCCATCATGATCTTCCCACCAGTGGGGCGTACGGCCCATAGGGCGCACAAGAGCACAGCGCTCCGGGTATAGCCATGACTGGGGGTGCTGTCACCGATCATGGTGCACTGGGGGAAAGTGGGGCTACTGCAGTGTGTGACTGGCTGGTGTTAACGCTGCCCACCTCTTCCTCTCCCAGTGCTCCTCCATGTTCCCAAAGTTCCCCTGGCTCCGACCGCTGTCTGGGCTTTACCCGCGCATTAACTTGCAGATATCATCAGCATGGCCCGCAGTGATGAGCGCGCTGTGACCAATGACAATGCAGTACACTTCACTTCCTGTAAGTATACAGCGCTGTCATTGGTCACCGCTCGGCTCACTCATCACTGCGGGCCACGCTGTTGCCTGCAAGTTTGAATGAATGAATAAAGCCCAGGCAGTGGAGCGAGGGGAACGATGTGCAGGAAGCCAAGTGCCGGGAGAGGAAGCCATGGGCAGCACGGAGGGGAACTTTGCCACCCTGATAAGCAAGTGAGATATTTCCCTTCATCCACAAGAGGTAGGCGCTCACAGCATAAAAAACACCAAGGCAAGAACGAGACAGAGAACAAACACACCTGTTCGCCTCCTCTTATGCTTAGAATATATAAATCAAAGAAGTGGCGCTCAAGGTGTACAGCAAATTACTGAAATGACATAGGATGTTACGGTGAATAAGGAGCCATACACCTAGAGATCACTCCCCCTATATTTACATATGCACTCAATAAATAGTATTAAAAAAAACATTCATAATTCCTATACATACAAAATTGTAAAAAAAAAGTCCATGTACACATGCCCTAAAGTCCTAAGATCCATTAAATATGAGGTTATTCTTCTCCATAAGGCTGGCAGCACTCAGGATGCTGTTTCTCCTAAAAGGATGGTATAGCAAGCCTCCACCAACACCCGTTGTGCTCCACTCACCGCTCTCCTAGACCAACCAATGGTCTATATGTGCCTTGGGACCGTTCCCGGGTCGTCCCCCACCTCTCCAGCAATGTAATGGGTCACAGATCACAGCCAAAGCGCTTCATACAGAGGCAGCCTTCTTACTCAAAACCTCAGTGAGAAAAGAGCCCCACATAGCGTAATACTGCTAAAAACTGTTTATTGATAAAAATGGCAGGGAAACTCAGTTGCAAACACAGTGTGCCTTTGCACACTGTGTTTGCAGCAGGGTTTCCCTATGTCAGCCATCAGTCAGGTGCCGGGTTGTGTCTGGTTGGAACAGATACCTCTTTACTAATCAAATTCATTTTTGGTCTTTTATGACTGTACATATTCTCTGGTCAAGATAATTCTCTATGCTTTGTAAAGGCCTGATGAAGGGTCAATAACCCGAAACGGACTAGTGTCGTCGCCTGAACTAAAATTACCTTTTTTCATCAAACAAAGCACACAGTGTCTATGATCTGCTTTTTGTATTGCTTTCGTATGTCTGTACCACAAATTCTTCTGCTGTTTTACAAAGAATTTTCTACCTTTTTGAAGAAGAAAAATATTTTTTTGTGAATATAATAAAGTGTGAAACTAAAGTTTTGGAAACAGTCCACATCCACAGCATGTGTCAAGTCCACATCCTCCACACCTGCCAAGTCCACTATCGTTGCACACTACGTCACGGCATGCCACAGACTGAGAGGAGAAACCACAGTGACAATTGCTGCACACTACGTCACGGCATGCCACAGACTGAGAGGAGGAATCCTCAGTGACAATCGCTGCACACTACATCACAGCATGCCACAGACTGAAAGGAGGAGTCCACAGTGACAATCACTGCACACTATGTCACAGCATGCCACAGACTGAGAGGAGGAGCCCACAGTGACAATCACTGCACACTATGGGCCTGATTCACAAAGCGGTGCTAACAGTTAGCACGCTGGTGAAAAGCCCTTTATCATGCCTAAACTCTGTTTAGGCATGATAAGTTTAGGTGTGATAAGTTTAGGTGTGATAAGTTTAGGCATGATAAGTTTAGGTGTGATAAGTTTAGGCATGATGGGCTCGATTCACCAAGCGGTGCAAAGTGTTAGCACCGTGGTGAAAAGGCCCTTATCACGCCTAAAGTCACTTTAGGCATGATAAGAAGAAACTCGCGCGAAGTTACCGCGCGCAAAGTTTTGCGCGCGCAACCGCGCACGCGCGCGCGCAGCGGCCCCCGCTTCGCGCGAAGCTCCCATTAAGCCCTATGGGACTTTGCGCGCGCTCTCACGCGCGTACGCGCGAACGCGCGTACGCGCGGTAACTTCGCGCGAAGAGCAGGAAAAATCGGTGATAACTCAGTGGTGAAAAGGTCATCACGCCTAAAGTCTTTTAGGCGTGATAACTGGGTTATCACCGCTTTGTGAATCGAGCCCGATAAGTTTAAGCGCCAACTGCGTTAGCACCGCAGTACACAGCTGATCAAAAGTTTTACGCTAGCAAAGTCTGGTGCACTTCGTATAAAGTTTAATGGCGCTGCTTTGCGTGCGGGACTTTTCAAGCGATCTAAACTTATCTAAACTTATCATGCCTAAACTTATCACACCTAAACTTATCATGCCTAAACTTATCACACCTAAACTGGCTTTTCACCAGCGTGGTGCAATGGTTATCATGCCTAAAGTCTCTAACTGGGTTAGCACCGCTTTGTGAATCGAGCCCTATGGGCCTGATTCACAAAGCGGTGCTAACAGTTAGCACCGTGGTGAAAAGCCCTTTATCACGCCTAAACTCTGTTTAGGCATGATAAGTTTAGGTGTGATAAGTTTAGGTGTGATAAGTTTTTAGGGGCCTGATTCACAAAGCGGTGCTAACAGTTAGCACCCTGGTGAAAAGCCCTTTATCATGCCTAAACTCAGTTTAGGCATGATAAGTTTAAGGGCTCGATTCACAAAGCGGTGATAACCCAGTTATCACGCCTAAAAGACTTTAGGCGTGATGACCTTTTCACCACTGAGTTATCACCGCTTTTTCCTGCTCTTCGCGCGAAGTTACCGCGCGAACGCGCGTTCGCGCGTTCGCGCGTGAGAGCGCGCGCAAAGTCCCATAGGGCTAAATGGGAGCTTCGCGCGAAGCGGGGACGCTGCGCGCGCACGCGCGCGGTTGCGCGCGCAATACTTTGCGCGCGGCAACTTCGCGCGAGTTTCTTCTTATCATGCCTAAAGTGACTTTAGGCGTGATAAGGGCCTTTTCACCACGGTGCTAACACTTTGCACCGCTTGGTGAATCGAGCCCTAGGGGCTCGATTCACAAAGCGGTGCTAACCCAGTTAGCATGCCTAAAAGACTTTAGGCATGATAACCATTGCACCACTCTGGTGAAAAGCCAGTTTAGGCGTGATAAGTTTAGGCATGATAAGTTTAGGTGTGATAAGTTTAGGCATGCTAAGTTTAGATAAGTTTAGATCGCTTGCAAAGTCCCGCACGCAAAGCAGCGCCATTAAACTTTATACAAAGTGCACCAGTCTTTGCTAGCGTAAAACTTTTGATCAGCTGTGCACTGCGGTGCTAACGCAGTTGGCGCTTAAACTTAGCATGCCTAAACTTATCACACCTAAACTTATCATGCCTAAACTTATCACACCTAAACTTATCACTCCTAAACTTATCATGCCTAAACTGAGTTTAGGCATGATAAAGGGCTTTTCACCAGCGTGCTAACTGTTAGCACCGCTTTGTGAATCAGGCCCCAGGTGTGATAAGTTTAGGTGTGATAAGTTTAGGCATGATAAGTTTAAGCGCCAACTGCGTTAGCACCGCAGTGCACAGCTGATCAAAAGTTTTGCGCTAGCAAAGACTGGTGCACTTCGTATAAAGTTTAATGGTGCTGCTTTGCGTGCGGGACTTTGCAAGCGATCTAAACTTATCTAAACTTAGCATGCCTAAACTTATCACACCTAAACTTATCATGCCTAAACTTATCACATCTGGGGCTCGATTCACCAAGCGGTGCTAACCCAGTTATCACGCCTAAAGGACTTTAGGCGTGATGACCTCTTCACCACTGAGTTAGCACCGTTTTTGCCTGCACTTCGCGCGAAGTTATCGCGCGCAAAGTTTTGCGCGCGCACCCGCACAGGCGCGCGCGCAAAGTCCCATAGGGTTTAATGGGCGCATCGCGCGAAGTGCGGGGCGCTTCGCGCGCACGCACGCGGGAGCGCGCGCAAAACTTTACGCGCGGAAACTTCGCGCGAAGCCCTTCTTATCATGCCTAAAGTGACTTTAGGCGTGAAGAGGGCCTTTTCACCACGGTGCTAACACTTTGCACCGCTTGGTAAATCGAGCCCTTAAACTGGCTTTTCACCAGAGTGGTGCAATGGTTATCATGCCTAAAGTCTCTAACTGGGTTAGCACCGCTTTGTGAATCGAGCCCCAGGTGTGATAAGTTTAAGCACCAACTGGGTTAGCACTGCAGTGCACAGCTGATCAAAAGTTTTGCGCTAGCAAAGTCTGGTGCACTTTGCATAGAGTTTAATGGCGCTGCTTTGCGTGCGGGACTTTGCGCGCAATCTAAACTTATCTAAACTTATCATGCCTAAACTTATCATTCCTAAACGTATCATGCCTAAACTGAGTTTAGGCATGATAAAAATGGTTATCACGCCTAAAGTCTTTAACTGGGTTATCACCGCTTTGTGAATCGAGCCCCATGTCACAGCATGCCACAGACTGAGAGGAGGAATCCTCAGTGACAATTGCTGCACACTACATCACAGCATGCCACAGACTGAGAGGAGGAATCCTCAGTGACAATCGCTGCACACTACATCACAGCATGCCACAGACAGAGAGAAGGAATCCACAGTGACAATCACTGCACACTACATCACAGCATGCCACAGACTGAGAGGAGGAATCCACAGTGACAATCACTGCACACTACATCACAGCATGCCACAGACTGAGAGGCAGGATCCACAGTGACAATTGCTGCACACTACATCACAGCATGCCACAGACTGAGAGGAGGAATCCACAGTGACAATCACTGCACACTACATCACAGCATGCCACAGACTGAGAGGCGGGATCCACAGTGACAATTGCTGCACACTACATCACAGCATGCCACAGACTGAGAGGAGGAATCCACACTACATCACAGCATGCCACAGACTGAGAGGAGGAATTCACAGTGACAATCACTGCACACTACATCACAGCATGCCACAGACTGAGAGGAGGAATCCACAGTGACAATCGCTGCACACTATGGGCTCGATTCACAAAGCGGTGCTAACCCAGTTAGCATGCCTAAAAGACTTTAGGCGTGATAACCATTGCACCACGCTGGTGAAAAGCCAGTTTAGGTGTGATAAGTTTAGGCATGATAAGTTTAGGTGTGATAAGTTTAGGCATGATAAGTTTAGATAAGTTTAGATCGCTTGCAAAGTCCCGCACGCAAAGCAGTGCCATTAAACTTTATACGAAGTGCCCCAGACTTTGCTAGCGTAAAACTTTTGATCAGCTGTGCACTGCGGTGCTAACCCAGTTGGCGCTTAAACTTATCACACCTAAACTTATCACACCTAAACTTATCATGCCTAAACTTATCACACCTAGGGCTCGATTTACCAAGCGGTGCAAAGTGTTAGCACCGTGGTGAAAAGGCCCTCTTCACGCCTAAAGTCACTTTAGGCATGATAAGAAGGGCTTCGCGTGAAGTTTCCGCGCGTAAAGTTTTGCGCGCGCTCCCGCGTGCGTGCGCGCGAAGCGCCCCTCACTTCGCGCGATGCGCCCATTAAACCCTATGGGACTTTGCGCGCGCGCCTGTGCGGGTGCGCGCGCAAAACTTTGCGCGCGATAACTTCGCGCGAAGTGCAGCCAAAAACGGTGCTAACTCAGTGGTGAAGAGGTCATCACGCCTAAAGTCCTTTAGGCGTGATAACTGGGTTAGCACCGCTTGGTGAATCGAGCCCTTAAACTTATCACACCTAGGCCTCGATTCACAAAGCGGTGATAACCCAGTTATCACGCCTAAAAGACTTTAGACTGAGAGGAGGAATCCACAGTGACAATCACTGCACACTACATCACAGCATGCCACAGACTGAGAGGCGGGATCCACAGTGACAATTGCTGCACACTACATCACAGCATGCCACAGACTGAGAGGAGGAATCCACAGAGACAATTGCTGCACACTACATCACAGCATGCCACAGACTGAGAGGAGGGATCCCCAGTGACAATCACTGCACACTACATCACAGCATGCCACAGACTGAGAGGAGGAATCCACAGTGACAATCACTGCACACTACATCACAGCATGCCACAGACTGAGAGGTGGGATCCACAGTGACAATTGCTGCACACTACATCACAGCATGCCATAGACTGAGAGGAGGAATCCACAGTGACAATCGCTGCACACTACATCACAGCATGCAACAGACTGAGAGGAGGAATCCACAGTGACAATCACTGCACACTACATCACAGCATGCCACAGACTGAGAGGAGGAATCCACAGTGACAATCACTGCACACTACATCACAGCATGCAACAGACTGAGAGGAGGAATCCACAGTGACAATCACTGCACACTACATCACAGCATGCCACAGACTGAGAGGAGAAATCCTCAGTGACAATCGCTGCACACTACATCACAGCATGCCACAGACTGAGAGGAGGAATTCACAGTGACAATCGCTGCACACTACATCACAGCATGCCACAGACTGAGAGGAGGAATCAACAGTGACAATCACTGCACACTACATCACAGCATGCCACAGACTGAGAGGAGGAATTCACAGTGACAATCACTGCACACTACATCACAGCATGCCACAGACTGAGAGGAGGAATCCACAGTGACAATCGCTGCACACTATGGGCTCGATTCACAAAGCGGTGCTAACCCAGTTAGCATGCCTAAAAGACTTTAGGCGTGATAACCATTGCACCACGCTGGTGAAAAGCCAGTTTAGGCATGATAAGTTTAGGTGTGATAAGTTTAGGCATGATGGGCTCGATTCACAAAGCGGTGATAACCCAGTTAAAGACTTTAGGCGTGATAACCATTTTTATCATGCCTAAACTCAGTTTAGGCATGATAAGTTTAGGCATGATAAGTTTAGGCATGATAAGTTTAGATAAGTTTAGATTGCGCACAAAGTCCCGCACGCAAAGCAGCGCCATTAAACTCTATGCAAAGTGCACCAGACTTTGCTAGCGCAAAACTTTTGATCAGCTGTGCACTGCGGTGCTAGCCCAGTTGGTGCTTAAACTTATCACACCTAAAAACTTATCACACCTAAACTTATCACCCCTAAACTTATCATGCCTAAACAGAGTTTAGGCGTGATAAAGGGCTTTTCACCACGGTGCTAACTGTTAGCACCGCTTTGTGAATCAGGCCCGATAAGTTTAGATAAGTTTAGATCGCTTGCAAAGTCCCGCACGCAAAGCAGTGCCATTAAACTTTATACGAAGTGCCCCAGACTTTGCTAGCGTAAAACTTTTGATCAGCTGTGCACTGCGGTGCTAACCCAGTTGGCGCTTAAACTTATCACACCTAAACTTATCACACCTAAACTTATCATGCCTAAACTTATCACACCTAGGGCTCGATTTACCAAGCGGTGCAAAGTGTTAGCACCGTGGTGAAAAGGCCCTCTTCACGCCTAAAGTCACTTTAGGCATGATAAGAAGGGCTTCGCGTGAAGTTTCCGCGCGTAAAGTTTTGCGCGCGCTCCCGCGTGCGTGCGCGCGAAGCGCCCCTCACTTCGCGCGATGCGCCCATTAAACCCTATGGGACTTTGCGCGCGCGCCTGTGCGGGTGCGCGCGCAAAACTTTGCGCGCGATAACTTCGCGCGAAGTGCAGCCAAAAACGGTGCTAACTCAGTGGTGAAGAGGTCATCACGCCTAAAGTCCTTTAGGCGTGATAACTGGGTTAGCACCGCTTGGTGAATCGAGCCCTTAAACTTATCACACCTAGGCCTCGATTCACAAAGCGGTGATAACCCAGTTATCACGCCTAAAAGACTTTAGACTGAGAGGAGGAATCCACAGTGACAATCACTGCACACTACATCACAGCATGCCACAGACTGAGAGGCGGGATCCACAGTGACAATTGCTGCACACTACATCACAGCATGCCACAGACTGAGAGGAGGAATCCACAGAGACAATTGCTGCACACTACATCACAGCATGCCACAGACTGAGAGGAGGGATCCCCAGTGACAATCACTGCACACTACATCACAGCATGCCACAGACTGAGAGGAGGAATCCACAGTGACAATCACTGCACACTACATCACAGCATGCCACAGACTGAGAGGTGGGATCCACAGTGACAATTGCTGCACACTACATCACAGCATGCCATAGACTGAGAGGAGGAATCCACAGTGACAATCGCTGCACACTACATCACAGCATGCAACAGACTGAGAGGAGGAATCCACAGTGACAATCACTGCACACTACATCACAGCATGCCACAGACTGAGAGGAGGAATCCACAGTGACAATCACTGCACACTACATCACAGCATGCAACAGACTGAGAGGAGGAATCCACAGTGACAATCACTGCACACTACATCACAGCATGCCACAGACTGAGAGGAGAAATCCTCAGTGACAATCGCTGCACACTACATCACAGCATGCCACAGACTGAGAGGAGGAATTCACAGTGACAATCGCTGCACACTACATCACAGCATGCCACAGACTGAGAGGAGGAATCAACAGTGACAATCACTGCACACTACATCACAGCATGCCACAGACTGAGAGGAGGAATTCACAGTGACAATCACTGCACACTACATCACAGCATGCCACAGACTGAGAGGAGGAATCCACAGTGACAATCGCTGCACACTATGGGCTCGATTCACAAAGCGGTGCTAACCCAGTTAGCATGCCTAAAAGACTTTAGGCGTGATAACCATTGCACCACGCTGGTGAAAAGCCAGTTTAGGCATGATAAGTTTAGGTGTGATAAGTTTAGGCATGATGGGCTCGATTCACAAAGCGGTGATAACCCAGTTAAAGACTTTAGGCGTGATAACCATTTTTATCATGCCTAAACTCAGTTTAGGCATGATAAGTTTAGGCATGATAAGTTTAGGCATGATAAGTTTAGATAAGTTTAGATTGCGCACAAAGTCCCGCACGCAAAGCAGCGCCATTAAACTCTATGCAAAGTGCACCAGACTTTGCTAGCGCAAAACTTTTGATCAGCTGTGCACTGCGGTGCTAGCCCAGTTGGTGCTTAAACTTATCACACCTAAAAACTTATCACACCTAAACTTATCACCCCTAAACTTATCATGCCTAAACAGAGTTTAGGCGTGATAAAGGGCTTTTCACCACGGTGCTAACTGTTAGCACCGCTTTGTGAATCAGGCCCGATAAGTTTAGATAAGTTTAGATCGCTTGCAAAGTCCCGCACGCAAAGCAGTGCCATTAAACTTTATACGAAGTGCCCCAGACTTTGCTAGCGTAAAACTTTTGATCAGCTGTGCACTGCGGTGCTAACCCAGTTGGCGCTTAAACTTATCACACCTAAACTTATCACACCTAAACTTATCATGCCTAAACTTATCACACCTAGGGCTCGATTTACCAAGCGGTGCAAAGTGTTAGCACCGTGGTGAAAAGGCCCTCTTCACGCCTAAAGTCACTTTAGGCATGATAAGAAGGGCTTCGCGTGAAGTTTCCGCGCGTAAAGTTTTGCGCGCGCTCCCGCGTGCGTGCGCGCGAAGCGCCCCTCACTTCGCGCGATGCGCCCATTAAACCCTATGGGACTTTGCGCGCGCGCCTGTGCGGGTGCGCGCGCAAAACTTTGCGCGCGATAACTTCGCGCGAAGTGCAGCCAAAAACGGTGCTAACTCAGTGGTGAAGAGGTCATCACGCCTAAAGTCCTTTAGGCGTGATAACTGGGTTAGCACCGCTTGGTGAATCGAGCCCTTAAACTTATCACACCTAGGCCTCGATTCACAAAGCGGTGATAACCCAGTTATCACGCCTAAAAGACTTTAGACTGAGAGGAGGAATCCACAGTGACAATCACTGCACACTACATCACAGCATGCCACAGACTGAGAGGCGGGATCCACAGTGACAATTGCTGCACACTACATCACAGCATGCCACAGACTGAGAGGAGGAATCCACAGAGACAATTGCTGCACACTACATCACAGCATGCCACAGACTGAGAGGAGGGATCCCCAGTGACAATCACTGCACACTACATCACAGCATGCCACAGACTGAGAGGAGGAATCCACAGTGACAATCACTGCACACTACATCACAGCATGCCACAGACTGAGAGGTGGGATCCACAGTGACAATTGCTGCACACTACATCACAGCATGCCATAGACTGAGAGGAGGAATCCACAGTGACAATCGCTGCACACTACATCACAGCATGCAACAGACTGAGAGGAGGAATCCACAGTGACAATCACTGCACACTACATCACAGCATGCCACAGACTGAGAGGAGGAATCCACAGTGACAATCACTGCACACTACATCACAGCATGCAACAGACTGAGAGGAGGAATCCACAGTGACAATCACTGCACACTACATCACAGCATGCCACAGACTGAGAGGAGAAATCCTCAGTGACAATCGCTGCACACTACATCACAGCATGCCACAGACTGAGAGGAGGAATTCACAGTGACAATCGCTGCACACTACATCACAGCATGCCACAGACTGAGAGGAGGAATCAACAGTGACAATCACTGCACACTACATCACAGCATGCCACAGACTGAGAGGAGGAATTCACAGTGACAATCACTGCACACTACATCACAGCATGCCACAGACTGAGAGGAGGAATCCACAGTGACAATCGCTGCACACTATGGGCTCGATTCACAAAGCGGTGCTAACCCAGTTAGCATGCCTAAAAGACTTTAGGCGTGATAACCATTGCACCACGCTGGTGAAAAGCCAGTTTAGGCATGATAAGTTTAGGTGTGATAAGTTTAGGCATGATGGGCTCGATTCACAAAGCGGTGATAACCCAGTTAAAGACTTTAGGCGTGATAACCATTTTTATCATGCCTAAACTCAGTTTAGGCATGATAAGTTTAGGCATGATAAGTTTAGGCATGATAAGTTTAGATAAGTTTAGATTGCGCACAAAGTCCCGCACGCAAAGCAGCGCCATTAAACTCTATGCAAAGTGCACCAGACTTTGCTAGCGCAAAACTTTTGATCAGCTGTGCACTGCGGTGCTAGCCCAGTTGGTGCTTAAACTTATCACACCTAAAAACTTATCACACCTAAACTTATCACCCCTAAACTTATCATGCCTAAACAGAGTTTAGGCGTGATAAAGGGCTTTTCACCACGGTGCTAACTGTTAGCACCGCTTTGTGAATCAGGCCCGATAAGTTTAGATAAGTTTAGATCGCTTGCAAAGTCCCGCACGCAAAGCAGTGCCATTAAACTTTATACGAAGTGCCCCAGACTTTGCTAGCGTAAAACTTTTGATCAGCTGTGCACTGCGGTGCTAACCCAGTTGGCGCTTAAACTTATCACACCTAAACTTATCACACCTAAACTTATCATGCCTAAACTTATCACACCTAAACTTATCATCCCTAAACTTATCATGCCTAAACTGAGTTTAGGCATGATAAAGGGCTTTTCACCAGCGTGCTAACTGTTAGCACCGCTTTGTGAATCAGGCCCCTAGGGCTCGATTCACAAAGCGGTGCTAACCCAGTTAGAGACTTTAGGCATGATAACCATTGCACCACTCTGGTGAAAAGCCAGTTTAGGTGTGATAAGTTTAGGCATGCTAAGTTTAGGTGTGATAAGTTTAGGCATGCTAAGTTTAGATAAGTTTAGATCGCTTGCAAAGTCCCGCACGCAAAGCAGCGCCATTAAACTTTATACGAAGTGCACCAGACTTTGCTAGCGTAAAACTTTTGATCAGCTGTGCACTGCGGTGCTAACGCAGTTGGCGCTTAAACTTATCATGCCTAAACTTATCACACCTAAACTTATCACACCTAAACTTATCACACCTAAACTTATCACACCTAAACTTATCATGCCTAAACTGAGTTTAGGCATGATAAAGGGCTTTTCACCAGCGTGCTAACTGTTAGCACCGCTTTGTAAATCAAGCCCCTAGGCCTCGATTCACAAAGCGGTGATAACCCAGTTATCACGCCTAAAAGACTTTAGGCGTGATGACCTTTTCACCACTGAGTTATCACCGATTTTTCCTGCTCTTCGCGCGAAGTTACCGCGCGTAAGCGCGTTCGCGCGTACGCGCGTGAGAGCGCGCGCAAAGTCCCATAGGGCTTAATGGGAGCTTCGCGCGAAGCGTCGGGTGTTGCGCACGCACTTACGCGCGGCAACTTCGCGCGAGTTTCTACTTATCATGCCTAAAGTGACTTTAGGCGTGATAAGGGCCTTTTCACCACGGTGCTAACACTTTGCACCGCTTGGTGAATCGAGCCCCTAAACTTATCATGCCTAAACTGAGTTTAGGCATGATAAAGGGCTTTTCACCACCGTGCTAACTGTTAGCACCGCTTTGTGAATCAGGCCCTATGTCACAGCATGCCACAGACTGAGAGGAGGAATTCACAGTGACAATCACTGCACACTACATCACAGCATGCCACAGACTGAGAGGAGGAATTCACAGTGACAATCACTGCACACTATGTCACAGCATGCCACAGACTGAGAGGAGGAATTCACAGTGACAATCACTGCACACTACATCACAGCATGCCACAGACTGAGAGGAGGAACCCACAGTGACAATCACTGCACACTACATCACAGCATGCCACAGACTGAGAGGAGGAATCCTCAGTGACAATCGCTGCACACTACATCACAGCATGCCACAGACTGAGAGGAGGAATCCACAGTGACAATCACAGCACACTACGTCACGGCATGCCACAGACTGAGAGGAGGAATTCACAGTGACAATCACTGCACACTACATCACAGCATGCCACAGACTGAGAGGAGGAACCACAGTGACAATCACTGCACACTACATCACAGCATGCCACAGACTGAGAGGAGGAACCACAGTGACAATCGTTGCACACTACGTCACGGCATGCCACAGACTGAGAGGAGGAATCCACAGTGACAATCACAGCATGCCATGAGTATAACTGTATCTAATAATATCCAAAGACCACTAACACATTATACTTTTACATTCCATTCAGATTTATTCCTTGCTCCTTTCTTGAACACATTTTCATAACTCTCCATTGTTAGAGACAATTATGAAGCAATAATTACTAGCATGTAACTGATAAGCAGCCCTAATGTCTTCCGAGAGAAGAATTAAATACTGGGAAACTTGCATGACGCGCTGTCAGGCAATCTCTGCTGTAATCGTTACTCGTTTTCCTGTTTTCATATTTACACGTGAGTGTCGGGCGTGCAACTTGACATTTACAGAATGCAATTAAATGCTCACAGAGATATTTATGCACCATTTATACACTATCTGCCGCCATTTGCATGTTAATCCCACATATGTATCAAGGCGTTTTGGAGAATCCAATTATACTTCTGTGTCCAGACCCGGCGACCGTTCCATTGTGTCCCCCCCCCTTCCGTTATTACAAGTAATTTTATTTTAATGCACGGCATCCTGAAGTCTGACCTTTTCAGTAACATTTTAAAGCGCAGTCTTAAAAGCCCAGCTCCTGCAGAAGAACATTCTCAGACCTACTGTTCACTAATGTGGGCTAAAATCAGCCATAAAATTTCCTCTGACTGTACAGAAAAATGGGCCGAGTGAGGAAGATTGCAGCCAGCGCAGGTAGGAGCTCACATTAAACATTCAATGACTGCCACAACTAAAATTTAGCACCAAACTATATTCAGAGTAAGGCAGCGGTAATTGAGCGCCGTATATAAGGAGGACGAAATTCAGGTTATGGAACCAGCTCGGTTACCTGCAAAGGCAAAGCGCTAATCGCGTTTAAAGCAACAACTCCCAATCCGGGGCACAATTTTGTTTTGGGTTTTTTTTTTTCTTTCTTTTTTTTTTTTTTTAGTCCTGACTGAGCAGCACTTAATAGCAGAAACAGTTTTTTGTCTGTCCATCCGTGTTGCTCGCAAATATTCGTAGTCGAAAATGGCATTTTCCATTTTGAGAAAATGTTTGCAGACATACAAAAAATTCTAAATTGTATCGCAAACACACACAAAATCATCATTTGTACTGCGAAAATGCAAAAAAAAAAATGTTAATTATAGTGTGAAAACTCGCAAACAATGTGAAAAATTACAAAATTATTAGAAAATGATTTTCAGTGGCATTTTTGCTCAAAAGTCAAACGTAACATTTTTTTTTTAATGAATGCAAAAAGAATATTGCCATTTTTACTCATCACTGCCGTCATAAAATCTTTGTTTAGCTGATAAATCATATTAAGTGGATCTTTCCTGAATATACAGCTAAATGGGTCAGCTGAATAGAGTAATGGTTAACCACTTTCTCCTCCTGTACGTAGAGCTACGTCCAGGAGGCCATGTGCGCTTCCGCGCGCTCCCATGGCCGACCGCGTGCTCCCGGCCGTGGATCGTTAGCCCAGGAATCAATGAATTGGGCCATGGCTCCCGATCACTGATTCCTCTCCCTCGCAGAAAAAAAGTGACAGCTTCTCTCAGAAGCTTCACTTTTTCTGCCTCCTACGCCCGCCTACGTCCCTCTAAGCGTACATGTTATGCTTAGAGTGACATCATGTAAGCAAACCTAAGGTTGCCATCTTGTGGCCAAAAAGTAACACTACATCTACATAAAAAACAACAACATATATTTACATTAAAAAAATTACTATTTACATTCCACCCTCCCAAAAATACCCAAATAAAATGTTTAATAATAATAATAATAATTAAAAAAAAACATTACAATAAAAAGAAAAAAAATATTTACCTAAGGGTCTAAACTTTTTAAATAATTATAAGCTTGTAAATAGTGATGAATGCAAAACGGAAAAAATGCACTTTTATTTCCAAATAAAATATTGTCGCCATACATTGTGATAGGGACATAATGTAAACGGTGTAATAACCGGGACAAATGGGCAAATACAATACGAGGGTTTTAATTATGGAGGCATGTATAATTTTAAAACTATAATGGCCGAAAACTGAGAAATAATGAATTTTTTCAATTTTTTCTTATTCTTACTGTTAAAATGCATTTATAGTAAGGTAGCTCTTAGCAAAATGTACCACCCAAAGAAAGCCTAATTGGTGGCGGAAAACAACAAGATGTAGATCAGTTCATTGTGATAAGTAGTGATAAAGTTATAGGCTAAGAAATGGGAGGTGAACATTGCTCGGATGCATAAAGTGAACACGACTGAGGGCTGAAGTGGTTAAGGCTGTTTCCGTTCATGTAGGGTTTGAGCCTTGAGCCTGACCAGGGTTTGAATCCTGGATTCAAGCCAGTATGTAAAACAGTAAAGAGCATTTGGGCAAGGCTTCCTAATAATTTGGCCACCCACGGAGTGTGCCTTAAGTCAGAAGTCAGAGCCAGTTCTAGACTTTTTGCTGCCTAAGGCAAACTTGTGAGGATACGCCCTACCCTTGTATTGGAATGATCACACAGTACCCAACAATTTGCACCGCGTGTTATAGCTGCAGTGAGCTCTCCCAAAAAACAGTATAGGTAGGTAGTCAGACTAGGTATAGGTGCCCCCAGTATAGGTAACAAGGTACAGTTGCCCCCAGTATAGCCTTGCCAGGTACAGTTGCCCACTGTAAAGGTTAGCCAGGTACAGTTGCCCCCAGTATAGGTTAGCCAGGTACAGGTGTCCCCAGTATAGGTAGCCAGGTACAGGTGCCCCCAGTATAGGTTAGCCAGGTACAGTTGCCCACTGTATCGGTTAGCCAGGTACAGTTGCCCCCAGTATAGGTTAGTCAGGTACAGTTGCTCAGTATAGGCTTGCCAGGTACAGTTGCCCACAGTATAGGTTAGCCAGGTACAGGTGTCCCCAGTATAGGTAGCCAGGTACAGGTGTCCCCAGTATAGGTAGCCAGGTACAGGTGTCCCCAGTATAGGTTGGCCAGGTACAGTTGCCCCCTGTATAGGTTAGCTAGGTACAGTTGCCCCCAGTATTGGCTAGCCAGGTACAGTTGCCCCACAGTATAGGTTGGCCAGGCACTCTCTACACTTTCTGTGTCTGCCTGGTGCTGTCCCCAGACTTCTGCCACCTGAGGAAGTCACCTTACTTGGCATCATGGGTCGGATCGGGTCTGTCTTAAGTGGCTGCAGCCCTAAAGTGCTTTGAGTCCACCAGGAGAGAAGCGCAATATCAATGGTAGTTGTCTTGTCTAATGAATAAAATTGCTTACCTTTACAGTATTCATTTATAAATAGGGATGACTAAAGATCTCAAATTTTACCACAAAAATTAGCAATTTGCATTTTTTGTGGTGAGCTCTATTGGTTTTAATGGTAGGCAAACGTTTAAAACCTTCAAGTTATCTCTGCAGCCAAAAATAATTTAAAATAGGCGTAAAAAGTATCCAAAAACTCAGACAGTGGCATGGCGAAGAGGAATTCATGGCAAAATAGTTGCCAAAAAATACATATTTTACGTAAATGCTTGTTTAATTTTATTTTTTAAGAAATGTCAATAGTCGCCACTCGCCAATTTTACCAGTTAATACCAAAGCCCACAAACGTGCTAGAATCACCACATTTACAGGTTAAAAAAACCTTGCCGTTTTTGAGAACATTTATTTGAACCTGGAAACCCTGTTGGCAATGCTTTGGCCAAGATTCGCTGCACAGCCACAATATTGCTGTACAAGGATCCATGGCAAATGTACCTACTTTTTGGACAATAAAACTTAAAAAAAACCTATTTTAACCCCTTGACCCCATGCAGAATGCAGAGCACAGGCCACTTGGGGCTCCGCACCCTGAGCTAAACCAGTCCGCATGGTGCATGGTATGGAGGCGGGCTCTGGAAGAGAGGGGAGGACAAGCCTCCCCCCTCCCCTAGTGTCTTTGTCCAATCCATGGACAAGGGTTTTTTCCCTACCTCCGTTGAGGGGCATGGGGTGTTCATGGTGGAGAAAAAAAGTATAGCTGAAAGCCTGAAAGTACCTTTAAAAGTCTTCCAGATTCCCATTTGTCAGTTAATGAACCAATGGTAAGTCCTGGAGGGATTTATAAA
The DNA here is from genome assembly GCF_040937935.1 of Hyperolius riggenbachi. Taxonomy (NCBI): domain Eukaryota; kingdom Metazoa; phylum Chordata; class Amphibia; order Anura; family Hyperoliidae; genus Hyperolius; species Hyperolius riggenbachi. Next base: position 6,494,033 of record NC_090653.1, read on the forward strand.
GATGCTTTCAGGCTCTCAGCTATATTTAGTATAGCAGCTGAGAGCTGCACGGGGAGCGTCGTGTGTGGCACCAGGTGTGCGGAGATCTTCAATCAATCGAGGATATTGGCGAGAGACCCTTAAGAGGATATTGGTGTGGGACCTTTCTGAGAATATCGGCATGGGGACAGTAATTAAAGGTAAGTATTTTTGGTTCCTTAAGACTATTCAAGGAATTTTTTTTTGGTTAATATGTTTTTATTTCCCCAGAAGATCTGCCAACCTTTGTCCATGTCTTCATTACACCCTGACTGGACTATTGTAATGCTCGCTACACCGGCCTTCCAAAAAAGGACTTGTACCGCCTACAGCTGATACAGACACTGCTGCCAGACTGTTAATTATCCAACCCCGTCACTGCCACATAACGCCAGTCCTGCACTGCCTAATCTGGGCCCTAGAGACATGGAAGAAATTTTACAGCTGCGTAGCAATCCCCGCATTCTCAGATCTACAGGTTCTAATAATCTAGCCATACCCAGAGTCCACCTGGAAACTTTTGGTCCCAGAGCCTTCTGTCATGCTGCTCCTACATTATGGAACTCCTTACCTCAGCAGATCAGGACAGCTCCATCTCTGGAGACTGAAAACCCACCTGTTCAGTTTGTTGTGTGATTACTTCACCCTACTACCAACTACTGAATCTGAGAGAACCTAAGCACTTTGAGTCCTGAGGGAGAAAAGCACTATAGAAATGTTATTGTTATTTGTTATTTCAGTGGCACACTCATACATGCAGGGGTTACCTTTTCATGGCATTTTGAGTGCCACGGAGGTGAGGTTTTACTTTGCATTTAAACTATACAGATATTTAAACAGGGGTTAATATAAGCCATGGTTTTAACCTTCAAAACTGGAGCTTTAAAAGAGGCCATTTGGACCAATTACGATTTCCTTTACACATTACAGTTAATAAGTCTGTGTTTTGTTCATTTGAAGCATCTCAACCACATCTCTTATCTGTCAGTTAAATCGCACTAATAAAGCATTGAAAGTGAGACCAATAGCACGCTAATTAGGTAAACACATTTGACACAATTCTGTTCTGAGCTCTGACATGCATCTTTTACAAAAATAAATAAAAAAATAAAACACCTTGGTGCTCGTCAAACCCAGGAATAAATAACCTTGTTTACTTTACCAACCAATGAATTCAAGTTTTTTAATTGAGAAATGTTTGTATGCTTCGAATGAGTGAGTGAAATCCCACTGATTATTTTTTTTAGTGTGATGATACAAATATGTATGGAGGTCGGTGGAAGGTAAGCAGAGGGGAAAAGTACATTTTTAACCTATTGGGGACCGCCACAGGTTGAATCAACGTCCGGCAGGTGGTGGTACCGTTCTTACCTGACGTTCATTCAACGTCCGTGCAACGTCCGCACTAAAGCACCGCTCCCGACGCGATCGTGTGCACCCGGAGGGGGAGATTAAGCTGTCATCTCCCCTCAGTGATCAGCAGCCATCGCGTATGGCTGCTGATCACGTGATCACTACGATCGCCGTCGGATCGTAGTGATCACTCTGACAGTGGCGGGGGCATGGGGGAAAAGAAGAGGATCCACTCACCTCCCTGCCGTTCCAGCGATGATCGGCACCCCCCTCTGCTCTGGCCGGCATCTCTGCTCCTTCTGACGTCAGCGCCGGGTCCCGGCTTGATGACGTCATCAAGCCGCGACCCGACCTCAGCGTCATTTGGAGCGGAGATGCCGGCCAGAGAAGAGGTGGCTTCTGTAGCTCATCACTGGAGCCTGGAAGGTAAGTGATGGCTGCCAGCTACAGGGGGAACATTTGGCCACACAGGGGGGAGACAGCCCAGCCAGCCACGAAGGGGATCCGGCCACCCGACCTCCCCCAAATGTGCGCACCCCCCTCCACCGCAAAATGCCCTGGTCCTTAAGGCCGGTCCCGAAGTGGTTAAAGGGAATGTGTTATGGATTCATTAGGTCATTTGTATAAAGCGCTCCCATCCCATCATTGCTCGATCCATAACAAACCTTACATACTGTAGTTACATAGTTATTTTGGTTGAAAAAAGACATCCATCCATCGAGTTCTACCAGTTCAACCTAAACATGAAGAAGAAACTGTGCCATATTACCGATTAACCAGCCTGTTGACTAACCTTCATTACTCCTATACTCGATCATACTAAATTATATGGAACCATTTACCAGATATAGCAACAGATACTGTTCTTAGTTATTGACATGTTACTTATTGTTTGAAAAATGTATATAATATGTGCATCTCATTTTATGGAATCTTAATGCCAATGGCGTGTTGGATTTGTCTTATTCTTTCTTTGTATGCTACTGTATACATGTATTTTGGCAAATAAAAAATTGTGTTTAAAAAAAAAAAAAAAAAGAGCTCCCATCCCAGGTCCGTAGGTGTTATGTATCAATCTTGGGTCCTCTGCTAGATGCCACTGATGTTTCAGCCTTGCGTCCTCTGCTAGATGCCTCTGATGCTTCAACCTTGCATCCTCTGCTAGATGCCTTGGATCTATCAACCTTGGGTCCTCTGCTAGATGCCACTGATGTTTCAACCTTGCATCCTCTGCTAGCTGCCTCGGATGTATCAACCTTGGGTCCTCTGCTGAATGCCTCCCATGTATCAACCTTGGGATTATCTGCTAGATGCCTCAGATGTATCAACCTTGGGTCTTCTGCTAGATGCCTCAGATGTATCAACCTTGGGTCTTCTGCTAGATGCCTCAGATGGAGGCGTTCAGTGCTGAGAGTCCAAAATACATTTGCTCCCTTATTGCCTGAAGAAGCACAAGTTCTACCTGTGAAAAGGATCGCCAAGGGGAGTATATGTCAATAGAGATTATTTTGATTTTCTCGAATCAGACCACTTGTATCTTCTGCTGGCAGGTAAGTCCACCAATACCTCCATTTTAAACAGTTTTTAGTGTCTTTTTTTCTTTTTTGTTGCCTCTGTTTCTCATCTTATTTTTGCATTACCATTTGTTCACCCTTGGTTGAGGGGTGTTACCATTTGTTTCTAGCTACTACAGAGAGCAATGTCTTCAACTGAGTGGGGTCAGGTTTGTTCGCCACATCTGCCTATACAGTGGTTAGCTTTGCAGTAACCCAGACTTGCGAGTATTGTTCTTGTGCTAAACAGCCACAGCAATGCGTTAAAGTCTATGAACATTTAAAAACACATCCTCACCAAATGCATCGAAGTCTATGAACCTGAGAAAACACTTCCTTATTTTGTGAACTTGTGCATCTTGCATGAATTCCATTATATGCGTACAAAAATGTTGTGTCAGGTGAAAATGCAAAAATTCCGATGCAAAAACTACTTTGGCAAAAATGTGAGCTTAGTTAGTCCTAATCAGAAATACTTTTAATTTGCTTATTTATGGAATTCATGTCACATCTGAAGAACACATAAAGTATCTTCAACCGAATGTCATTTAGAACAACAGAAAAGGTTGTCTGGTTGAAGAAACTTTTTTTTTCAATGGATATTTTTATATAATTTAAATGACTGGTGGGCAAATGACTCCAATGAGCAAGAGTGTGGAAGGGACATTAGACCATAAGTTGTACAGGTCGTCTGACAGGTAAATCATCTCCTGATCTCTGGACGAGGTGGCAGAAGAAGACATGTCAGCATGATATATATAAGCCAACCCAATGAATAAATAAAAAGATCTATGGTCCTTCCAGAAGAGATGTCCTACTAGCTTCTGAGAAGAACTCATCATTTCAAGATGCATATTTCAAGCTCTATAATTCAGACGCCGGAGGAACACAGATTTTTCCCTCTCTCGAGCCTCTTATACAGATTTTGCTGATATTTATTGAGCATGATTTCCCATTTGAAAATGGAAACCGCAAGTTAGGCGAATGAATGTTTTCAAGGCATCAAAATGTAGGTGTCACTGTATTTTTGTCATTTCTCACACACATGTCACCCTCGTCCTCATTTGGCGGTTGATAGGTGCGTTCAGAAAGGAGTACTCTTGACAAGTGCCTCGTGATTGCCTCGTATTTTCAGCACATCATTCCGGCCCCTATAAAAATATACCTCAATTGGTTCCTGTTTTGTTGCCGGCGATGGTTTGAAGACATTTCGACATCTCCAAATCCCAGGCAACTTATAAATAGGACGCTGAAATTGGCGCGGGTGACACGACGAGCAGGGAAATCGCAATGTGCTCAATTTGATGTCCAAGAAAATAATTCCACACTGTGAGCAAGCGTTATAGAAAAAAATAAAATATAGAGTGAAAGATGGAATACCGAGAGGAATGCTTATATTCTATGTACATTCTGAGATAGGAATTCTTCCATTTGGTGGACTTTAATGTCATCACGTCATTGCTGTGTACATGATTCAGTCTGATGCACAGAGATTGCACCTTATTCATTCTGTTCCTTCACAGAAGGCCAAGCACAATGTGAGGGTCTCGCAAGCCAATTTATTCTCAAGGCTCGGAGGGAAAACATCCTGACATCAGTGATGATAATGTTTATTCTGTGCCTTAATCACTGTATTCATCCCTTTTGATGGATGTTGCAGAACAGAAGAAATGGTACCCCCATGTATATGTGTTGTCTAAAGCCTCATCCACAGGTCAGATTGTTCTAACTCAAGAGTTTTCTAGCCATCTCAGCCAGGGATCAGGCTGGTGTACACCTGCCCCACATATATTACTATATCATCTTCTCCCTTCAGCAGTACACAACTATAGCAAAAGAGTTGTCTGTACAGTGTTCATTCCTTTAACTTTCAACCTAAAAATCAATTGTAGAAATTGGTAAGGATTAGAGTGTTAGTTACTCTGAAGACTTTCAGTGACATGATTATGTACTCTGTAATGTGCTGCAGAAGATGCCAGTGCTATATCCTACTAATATAATAAATGGGAAAGTTCGGATGTTTGGATGTTTGGATGTTTGGATGTTTGGATGTTTGGATGTTTGTTACTTGATCACGCAAAAATGGCTGAACGGATTTGAATGAAATTTGGCACACACATAGTACATTACCTGGAATAAAGTATAGGATACTTTTTAGTCCCATAACCAAAAAGGGGGCGGAGACAAATACAAATTTCACTGGAAAATGTAAACTGCAGCAATTTTTACACTGTTAATGTTAGGGTTCTCAAACTTTGCACAGTTGGTCACTGGGTGACTGGGATTAATAGTCAGAAAAGTGGGTGGAGCCTATAAAAGCCAATCAAAATCCACCTATTGATTTTTAAGGGGAATATTTAATTGCTGCCATTCTTGCACTGTTAATCACCTGTACCTGGTACAGTTGGTATAGTTGGCCATTGGGTGATTGGGGTTCACATTCAGAAAAGGGGTGGAGCCACATCCAATCAGATTAATTTTATTTCATTGCAAATTATTGATGCCAAAGACCGCAAAGCTCACATACTTGGTCATTAAGTAATTGTGTGTTAGGGTTAGGAAAAGTGGGCAGAGCCAACACTAGCCAAATACATACCCGGGCAACGCTGGGCGTCCAACTAGTAAATACATAATAATAACAGTGACATGACTATGTACTCTGTAATGTGCTGCAGAAGATGCCAGTGCTATATAAATCCTACTAATATAATAAATGGGAAAGTTCAGATGTTTGGATGGTTGGATGTTTGGATGTTTGTTACTCGATCACGCAAAAATGGCTGAACGGATTTGAATGAAATTTGGCACACACATAGTACATTACCTGGAATAAAGTATAGGATACTTTTTAGTCCCATACCCAAAAAGGGGGGGGGGGGAAATAAAAATTTCACTGGTAATTGTAAACTGCAGCCATTCTTACACTGTTAATGGCAGGGTTCTCAAACTTTGCACAGTTGGTCGCTGGGTGACTGGGATTAATATTCAGAAAGGTGGGTGGAGTCTATAAAAGCCAATCAAAATGAACCTATTGATTTTCAAGGGGAATATTTACATTGCTGCCATTCTTGCACTGTTAATGGCACAAGCCTCAAACCTGGTACAGTTGATCATTGGGTGACTGGGGTTCAATTTCAGAAAGGGGGTGGAGCCACAAACATCCAATTAAATGTGTTTCATTCCAATGCAAATTATTGATGCCAAACACCGCAAAGATCACAAACTTGGTAATTGATTAATTGTGTGTTAGGGTTAGAAAAGTAGGCACAGCCAACACCAGCCAAATATATAAAAGGGCAACGCGGGGTCATAAGTGGGCGGAGACAAATACAAATTTTACTGGGAAAATGTAATCTGCAGCCATTCTTACACTGTTAATGGTAGGGTTCTCAAACTTTGCACAGTTGGTTACTGGGTGACTGGGATAAATATTCAGAAAAGTGGGTGGAGTCTATAAAAGCCAATCAAAATTCACCTATTGATTTTAAAGGGGAATATTTACATTGCTGCCATTCTTGCACTGTTAATGTCACAAACCTCAAACCTCGTACAGTTGATCATTGGGTGACTAGGGTTCAATTTCAGAAAGGGGGTGGAGCCACAAACAGCCAATTAGATTTGTTTCATTCCAATGCAAATTATTGATGCCAAACACCGCAAAGCTCACAAACTTGGTAATTGAGCAATTGATTTATTGTGCACTAGGGTTAGAAAAGTGGGCACAGCCACCACCAGCCAAATACATAAGCGGGCAACACCGGGTCATAAGTGGGCGGAGACAAATACAAATTTTACTGGGAAAAATGTAAACAGCAGCCATTCTTACACTGTTAATGGCAGGGTTCTCAAACTTTGCACAGTTGGTTACTGGGTGACTGGGGTTAATATTCAGAAAAGTGGGTGGAGCCTACAAAAGGAAATCAAAAATTACCTTTTGATTTTTCAGGGGAATATTTCATTGCTGCCATTCTTGCACTGTTAATGCCACAAGCCTCAAACCTGGTACAGCTGATCATTGGGTGACTGAGGTTTAAATTTATAAAAGGGGGTGGAGCCACAAACAGCCAATATGATTTGTTTCATTTTAATGCAGGTTATTGATGCCAAAGACCGCAAAGCTCACAAACTTGGTCATTGAGTAATTGATTAATTGTGTGTTAGGGTTAGGAAAAGTGGGCGCAGCCAGCACCTGCAAAATACATAATCGGGCAATGCCAGGTCATCAGTAGGCAGAGACAAATGCAAATTTCACTGAGAAAATGTAAAGTGCAGCAATTCTTACACTGTTAATGGCAGGGTTCTCAAACTTTGCACAGTTGGTCGTTGGGTGGCTGGGATTAATATTCAGAAAGGTGGGTGGAGTCTATAAAAGCCAATCAAAATGAACCTATTGATTTTCAAGGGGAATATTTACATTGCTGCCATTCTTGCACTGTTAATGGCACAAGCCTCAAACCTGGTACAGTTGATCATTGGGTGACTAGGGTTAAATTTTTAGAAAGGGGGTGGAGCCACAAACAGCCAATTAGATTTGTTTCATTTCAATGCAAATTATTGATGCCAAAAATCGCAAAGATCACAAACAAAGCTAAGCGAGCCGCCGGATCGGAGCCGCATCTACGCGTGTAGATGCGGCTTTAGGGTTAGAAAAGTAGGCGCAGCCAACACCAGCCAAATACATAAGCGGGCAACGCCGGGTCATAAGTGGGCGGAGACAAATACAAATTTTACTGGGAAAATGTAAACAGCAGCCATTCTTACACTGTTAATATTAGGGTTCTCAAACTTTGCACAGTTGGTTACTGGGTGACTGAAATTAATATTCAGAAAAGTGGGTGCAGTCTATAAAAGCCAATCAAAATTCACCTATTGATTTTCAAGGGGAATGTTTACATTTCTGCCATTCTTGCACTGTTAATGGCACAAGCCTCAAACCTGGTACAGTTGATCATTGGGTGACTATCGTTAAATTTCAGAAAGGGGGTGGAGCCACAAACAGCCAATTAGATTTGTTTCATTCCAATGCAAATTATTGATGCCAAACACCGCAAAGCTCACAAACTTGGTAATTGAGTAATTGATTAATTGTGCGTTAGGGTTAGAAAAGTAGGCACAGCCAACACCAGCCAAATACATAAGCGGGCCACACGGTTTCATAAGTGGGTGGAGACAAATACAAATTTTACTGGGAAAATGTAAACTGCAGCCATTCTTACACTGTTAATGGTAGGGTTCTCAAACTTTGCACAGTTGGTTACTGGGTGACTGGGGTTAATATTCAGAACTGTGGGTGGAGCCTACAAAAGGCAATCAAAAATTACCTATTGATTTTTCAGGGGAATATTTCATTGCTGCCATTCTTGCACTGTTAATGGCACAAGCCTCAAACCTGGTACAGTTGATCATTGCGTGACTGGGGTTTACATTCATAAAACAGGGTGGAGCCACACACAGCCAATATGATTTGTTTCACTTTAATGCAGGTTATTGATGCCAAAGACCGCAAAGCTCACAAACTTGGTCATTGAGTAATTGATTAATTGTGTGTTAGGGTTAGGAAAAGTGGGCGCAGCCAACACCAGCCAAATACATAATCGGGCAATGCCGGATCATCAGTAGGCGGAGAGAAATGCAAATTTCACTGAGAAAATGTAAAGTGCAGCAATTCTTACACTTTTAATGGTAGGGTTCTCAAACTTTGCACAGTTGGTTACTGGGTGACTGGGATTAATATTCAGAAAGGTGGGTGGAGCCTACAAAAGCCAATCAAAATTCACCTATTGATTTTCAAGGGGAGTATGTAATTGCTACTATTCTTGCATTGTTAATGACACAAGCCTTAAACCTGGTACAGTTGGTCATTGGGTGACTGGGGTTCAAATTCAGACAAAGGGGTGGAGCCACAAACAGCCAATCATATTTGTTTAATCTCAATGCAAATTATTGATGCCAAAGACTGCAAAGCTCACAAACTTGGTCATTGAGTAATTGTGTGTTAGGGTTAGAAAAAATAGACGGAGCCAACAACACCAGCCAAATACATACCTGAACAATGTCAGGAAATCAGTGGGTGGAGAAAAATACAAATTTCATTGGGAAAATATAATCTGCAGCCATTCTTACACTGTTAATGGCAGGGTTCTCAAACTTTGCACAGTTGGTTACTGGGTGACTGAGATTAATATTCAGAAAGGTGGGTGGAGCCTACAAAAGCCAATTAAAATCTACCTATCGATTTTTAAGGGGAATATTTAATTGCTGCCTTTCTTGCACTGTTAATGGCACAAGCCTCTTGCACTGTTAATCACCTGTACCTGGTACACTTGGCCATTGGGTGATTTGGAGCCACAGCCAATCAGATTTATTTTATTTTAATGCAAATTATTTATGCCAAAGGCCGCAAAGCTCACAAACTTGGTAATTAAGTAATTGTGTGTTAGAGTTAGGAAAAGGGGGCGGGGTCAACACCAGCCAAATACATACCCGGGCAACGTTGGGCGTCCAGCTAGTACATAATAATAATATGGTAGGACATTAGACTATGACTATGGTAGGATTAGATTGTGAGCTCCTCTGAGGACAGTCAGTGACATGACTATGTACTCTGTACAGTGCTGCAGAAGATGTCAGTGCTATATAAATACATAATAATAATATGGTAGGACATTAGGCTATGACTATGGTAGGATTAGATTGTGAGCTCCTCTGAGGACAGTCGGTGACATGACTATGTACTCTGTAATGTGCTGCAGAAGAGGTCAGTGCTATATAAATACATAATAATAATATGGTAGGACATTAGACTATGACTATGGTAGGATTAGATTGTGAGCTCCTCTGAGGACAGTCAGTGACATGGCTATGTGCTCTGTACAGTGCTGCAGAAGATGTCAGTGCTATATAAATACATAATAATAGTATGGTAGGACATTAGACTATGACTATGGTAGGATTAGAGTGTGAGCTCCTCTGAGGACAGTCAGTGACATGACTATGTACTCTGTAAAGTGCAGCAGAAGGTGTTAGTGCTATATAAATGCATAATAATAATATGGTAGGAGATTAGACTATGACTATGGCAGGATTAAATTGTGAGCTCCTCTGAGGACAGTCAGTGACATGACTATGTACTCTGTAATGTGCTGCAGGAGATGCCAGTGCTATATAAATACATAATAATAATATGGTAGGAGATTAGGCTATGACTATGGTAGGATTAGAGTGTGAGCTCCTCTGAGGACAGTCAGTGACATGACTATGTACTCTGTAAAGTTTGCACTGTTTGTGAATTTGCATGGGGGCGGGGGGGGGGATTCTGCATAATAAACAGACTAGGCTAAGCCTTAGTGGGAGGATGGCTATGAATATACAGCAATATATAGACATAGAATGTGTGTATGGTGCTGAAGCCAGAATAATTACTGTAAGAGTGGGTATCCTGAATAATGTACTCTATTCTGCTATATGTAATTTCAAAGCCTCTTAAAAAATAAATAAATAAATAAAAAATGAATAAGCAATGCAAAAGAAGCAATGCAGCAGAGTGAGCGGAGAGTGGCGCTCTCTCAGTGGCCGGTTGCTCCGTTGCCGTTTCGCACCTCTGGTGTCAGTTATGGACGCAGCAGAGTGAGCGGAGAGTGGCGCTCTCTCAGTGGCCGGTTCCCTCCGTTGCCGTTTCGCACCTCTGGTGTCAGTTATGAACGCGGCAGAGTGAGCGGAGAGTGGCGCTCTCTCAGTGGCCGGTTCCCTCCGTTGCCGTTTCGCACCTCTGGTGTCAGTTATGGATGCAGCAGAGTGAGCGGAGAGTGGCGCTCTCTCAGTGGCCGGTTGCTCCGTTGCCGTTTCGCACCTCTGGTGTCAGTTATGGACGCAGCAGAGTGAGCGGAGAGTGGCGCTCTCTCAGTGGCCGGTTGCTCCGTTGCCGTTTCGCACCTCTGGTGTCAGTTATGGACGCAGCAGAGTGAGCGGAGAGTGGCGCTCTCTCAGTGGCCGGTTCCCTCCGTTGCCGTTTCGCACCTCTGGTGTCAGTTATGGACGCAGCAGAGTGAGCGGAGAGTGGCGCTCTCTCAGTGGCCGGTTCCCTCCGTTGCCGTTTCGCACCTCTGGTGTCAGTTATGGACGCAGCAGAGTGAGCGGAGAGTGGCGCTCTCTCAGAGGCCGGCTGCCGCAGCGGCCGTTTCGCACCTCTGGTGTCAGTAATGAATGCAGCAGAGTGAGCGGAGAGTGGCGCTCTCTCAGTGGCCGGTTCCCTCCGTTGCCGTTTCGCACCTCTGGTGTCAGTTATGGATGCAGCAGAGTGAGCGGAGAGTGGCGCTCTCTCAGTGGCCGGTTCCCTCCGTTGCCGTTTCGCACCTCTGGTGTCAGTTATGGACGCAGCAGAGTGAGCGGAGAGTGGCGCTCTCTCAGTGGCCGGTTGCTCCGTTGCCGTTTTGCACCTCTGGTGTCAGTTATGGACGCAGCAGAGTGAGCGGAGAGTTGCGCTCTCTCAGTGGCCGGTTCCCTCCGTTGCCGTTTCGCACCTCTGGTGTCAGTAATGAATGCAGCAGAGTGAGCGGAGAGTGGCGCTCTCTCAGTGGCCGGTTCCCTCCGTTGCCGTTTCGCACCTCTGGTGTCAGTTATGGACGCAGCAGAGTGAGCGGAGAGTGGCGCTCTCTCAGTGGCCGGTTCCCTCCGTTGCCGTTTCGCACCTCTGGTGTCAGTTATGGACGCAGCAGAGTGAGCGGAGAGTGGCGCTCTCTCAGTGGCCGGTTCCCTCCGTTGCCGTTTCTCACCTCTGGTGTCAGTTATGGACGCAGCAGAGTGAGCGGAGAGTGGCGCTCTCTCAGTGGCCGGTTGCTCCGTTGCCGTTTCGCACCTCTGGTGTCAGTTATGGACGCAGCAGAGTGAGCGGAGAGTGGCGCTCTCTCAGTGGCCGGTTCCCTCCGTTGCCGTTTCGCACCTCTGGTGTCAGTTATGAACGCAGCAGAGTGAGCGGAGACTGGCGCTCTCTCAGTGGCGGGTTCCCTCCGTTGCCGTTTCTCACCTCTGGTGTCAGTTATGGACGCAGCAGAGTGAGCGGAGAGTGGCGCTCTCCCAGTGGTCGATTGCTGCGGCGGCCGTTTCGCACCTCTGGTGTCAGTAATGAACGCAGCGGAGCAAATCCATGTCTCTCATTCTTTCTTTACTACATAAGAGAATCTCTTTTTTCTTCACTGCTCAGAGACAAGAAAATCAATCAGGGTTCTGTTTTCCGCCATCACATTTTATTGTCACATGATTAAGCTTCATAAAAACAGGACATTGCTGTATCTGTGCGGAGCGTTCCTAGGACCAGGGCTGATAGACACGGGGCATAAACTTTACTGCAGATATTCTTATCCCGTAATTTAGGCAGCACAGGGTGAGGCCCTCAGCGGACCTGGAAGATCACCTCATCTGCTATACAAGCACCTTCTATAGACTTATAACCTCATCTGCTGTACAAGCACCTTCTATAGACTCAGCATACTGATACTTAGATGTGCTCAGATGTCTTCAAATGCTTGACACCAATCAAGCAATGTCATAGCTCCCAACTGTCCCTCTTTGGGAGCCCTGTCCCTCTGTCCCTCTTACCTCCCCATTTGTCCCTCTTTCAGGACTTTGTCCCTCTTTCTATGTAAATATATATATTTTTCTACTAAAAATGTGTTTGATTGACTCTAAACTTTATTCCCATCCTTTAAATTGATATATTACTGATTTTAAAATGTTACTATGAAGGAAAATGATCCAGGATAGAAAGGACCAGTGTGGTGTGAATTATAAAATAACCTATTTTTCTTATGAAATCTTTATGGTATGCGTAACTAGGGGTGTGTTGGGGGCGTGATCAGGGGTGGGGAAGGGGCGTGGCTTAAGTGCCCCTCTTTCTCATCTCAAAAAGTTGGGAGGTTTGCAATGTAGCAGAATGATTGATTTTAGTGTTATTTGTAAATACAGACATGACCCTACTATTGTTTACAGTATGGCTGGGAGCACACTAGGCAGTTTCTTTTTTTTTAGTTGGTGTAAAATACAGTATCATATTTAAGAGGATAAAACAGCACTGAAAGCGCTTATAAAAACACAGTCCTCTGCATCTACATTTTACATGCATTCTTGAGAAATATGCAGCAAGTTGTGCATTTTGAAAAATGCACATTGGAAGACAAATGCCTTTTTTTGCGCCCATAGACTAAACGCTAGCGATTCTGCCTAGCGGGGTCTTATGCTGGGCATACACAGCGTCGAGGGAGGCTTATCAATCGAGCCTGATAATATCCGACGTGTCCGATCACCACGGGCATCGATTCTGCGCTCGATACCGGACAATATGGGCGAATCGAACGGAGGATAAGAAGCACCGGCGAGGACGAGCGGGAATCGATCTGGGTGCACATGCAGATGAGCGGGGACGAGGCAGGGACGCAGTGGGAGTCGATCCTCGGGCTAATCGGCCACCGGATAAACCCGTGTATGCCCAGCATCAGCCTACATGAATGAATCATAGCTAGCCCGTTCTACAGTACTTCGTGTTTGCTGAAGTGCAGATAAAATCTGCTCAGTGATGATAAGGAGTGTATGAAGACCTTTTAAATGAGGAGCACTGAGAGATTACTGCATGCTGCTGTTACTTTCAGTGCAGCCATGAAAATTGCCTTTGTATTCCTGCTGGTGGCAGCATTGCGGACTTTGTATGGACTTCCCTTGTCCACCAGCAGGTGTTGTTCCTTGTACTGGAATCTGTGCAGTTCCTCTGATCACCTGAAGATGGAGCTCTGGAGACTTTTTTGAACCGTCACCTGACTGTGCCGTGTTTAAAGCAGATCCGAGATAAACTTTTACTCATTGCATAATTGTGTTCCTTTCCTATAGTTTATATGGTATTCCTCAAGCCAAATACTTTTTTTGTTTTAATACTCTAATTCCCTATAAACTAAACAAGCCTCGCCCACAGCTCCTTTTGTGCCTTGGCACTGTAGCAAGAGCTTATGGGAGCTCAGTCTGGGCAGGAGGAGGAGGAGGTTACTAGCCATTGATTTCATTGATTTCAGAGGGGAGGAGGGAGGAGGAGAGGGGACTGAATTTACACACAAGCAAGCTGATAGCATCTCCAGCCCTCAGCCTGTGACAATGTGACAAACAGAACATGGCTGCCCTCATTGTATCACAGGAATAAATAATCATACAATTTTGAAGCTGTTTGCTGCTAGATATGCTGTGTAAACTATCTAAACTTTAGATAAGATATATAGACAAGTTACTTGTTATAGTTAGTTTTTCATCTCAGGTCCGCTTTAAGGTTTCGGCATAAGGACAATGTTAGATCATTTCCTGTTTGGTAACTGTCCTCCTGCCTGCCTGGCTATCCTTATTGCCTGCTGTCTGTATTGCTTCATATTCCGATTATTGGCCGTGGCCTGTCTGATGATTCTCCTGTGTGCTGATTTTGCTGATACATTCCTGTGCATATATAGCATGATCATTGCTCCTGCATATTTGCCAGTGCATATATTATGTGATCCATGCTCTTGCGTATTTGTTATTCTACATATCAGTTAGTTAGTCAGGAAGGTTAAAGGGACTCCGGGGAGTAAATAAAAACTAAATCGGAACTTACCTGGGGCTTTCTCCAGCCCACCATAGGTCGGGAGGTCCCCCGGGGTCCTCTTAGCTCCTCTCCCGGTCCCTCCGCAGAAATCATGACTGGCGACACCGGGGCCGAGTGTCAGACTGACACTTCTTGAACGATGACGCTCGTCGTCATCACGCCGGCTGCTACAAGTCTTCACTGCGGCCAGCATGACAGTGCTGCGCATGCACGGTTTACAGTTAGAAAACCATGCATGCGCAGTACTGTCACGCCGGCCGCCGTGATAACGCATAGCAGCCGCCGTGATGACAACGAGCGTCATCGTTCAGGAAGTGTTAGCCCAACACTCGGCCCCGGTGTCGCCAGTTTTTATTTCTGCGGAGGGACCGGGAGAGGAGCCAGGAGGGCCCCGGGGGACCTCCCGACCTACGGTGGGCTGGAGAAAGTCCCAGGTAAGATCTGATTTTGTTTTTATTTACTCCTCAGAGTCCCTTTAAGTTGGTGCGCCATGTGTTTCTGATTGTATGATTGTTTGGGTTGATTATACCGAATAGTTACGAGTTACTCAGAATCACATTTTAAATGAGGTGGAGCTGCCCGAGGCTGAGAGGGGGTCTGCATTAGACGCGCTCCATTTGCATCCCACTTCCTCACCCCGAAGAAGGAAGCATTGGAGTGCCGTGGAACATGAATGGAGTGCACAATCTAAGGCGGACGCATTGGGTATGTAAACTCCAACTGCCGGGGGGAGCCCAACATCATTTACATTTCAATTCTCAGTAGCTACATACTCAGTATGATCAACCCTAATGATTGTATGCATATTGTTATGTCTGTGTATGTATAAATTGCACTCATGTAAATAAATACGTTTAGTCACTTTCAATTCTTTTGTGCAGACCTCAGTATTTCCTTGCAAGTGATTGTTCCAGTCTTGTCACAATAGAGATCTGCATGCACATATTGTTGCAACGGGTAGCATCTTCTGCTATAGACACTCATGTTGACATGGTAGTGTCTTAAAGAGAAACTCCGACCAAGAATTGAAGTTTATCCCAATCAGTAGCTGATACCCCCTTTTACATGAGAAATCTATTCCTTTTCACAAACAGACCATCAGGGGGTGCTGTATGGCTGATATTGTGGTGAAACCCCTCCCACAGGAAACTGAGGACCATGGTACTTCTGGCAGTTTTCTGTCTGTGAACCTTGTTGCATTGCGGGAAATAGCTGTTTACAGCGTTTTCCAACTGCCAAAAAAGCATGCAGCAGCTACATCACTTGCCGGCAGTAAAAATGTCACCATGTAATAAATGTCAGAATGTAAGGGTACGTTTCCACAAACGCGAATTCGCATGCGTTCGTCACATGCAAATTCGCATAACCAATAAAAGTGAAGGAGCCTGTGTCCACTTGTCAGGAAAACGTTGCGTTTTCTTGTGCAGGAAAAATCTGCACAACAGAGTTATCCGAATTCGCACGCCGCACACCCGCACGCGAATCGTCGGTAATGTAACTAAATAGGAAAACCGCAAGCTCTTTAGTCTTGCGGTTTTCCCGGCGTTTCCGCGTGCGATTTCGTCTAAAAACCCATGTCAATGCTCGCCGGCATTGACATGGTTAAAATCGCGTCGTTAAAACCGTGGGCGATTCCGCGTGAAAATCCGCATGGAAACGTCAACGAATCCGCAACCGCATGCGGATTCGTTGACACGGTTTTCGCGAGCCAATCGCACCGCTCAAGTGGAAACGTACCCTAAATCAGGGATTTTAAAGATTTTACAATGGGCAAACACTGACTAAATCATTTATACATAATTATTGTAAAAATAAGGCACTTTTTTATTACATTATTTTCACTGGAGTTCCTCTTTAAATAGTGATGCCTGAATATCACAATTTTGCGTTTACGAACAAAATCAGATTTAACACGTGCCATGTGAGGCCTAGGAGAAAAAAAGGCCTATGCCATTTTTCAGTGCAGGCACCAGATTGGCACCGCTATCACACACGACTTTACCAACATTAAGGTGGTGTGGGGTCAGCCACTCATCGGACTGTGTCTGCAGCGCCGCTTTCTCTTTTTCTTTTTCAGTCCACTTTGCTGATCCTCGGCTTTGAAGGTCTTTGTGTATCCTTAAAGAGGAGCTGTTAGGTATAAGGTCTCAGAGAAAAAAACACATATATCAGTAGCTAAAGATTGGCTGTACTTACATTACATATGCATTTCACTGTCCACGTTTGGATTTCACAGAATTTTTATATAGTATTTGTAGAGAATGATGCTCCTGACAGCTCATGGCAGGTTCCATGTTTGTCTGTCTCCTATGAAGCCAATTGTGATGTCATATCCGCCCTGCTTCCTGATGATTCCACTCACAAAAAAGATCCTAATGGTTCATGATCCGGACAACACTACTGTGCAGTGAATATTAATTAGCCATGTGGCAAGGAACAATAGCGGACTCATGCAGTGTACTCTAACGGAACATGTGCCCTGTAATTTTTCAGTGCTGTGAGTTTACGCTGCTGTTACAAGCTGCTGTAACATGAGCCTGTAACTTCTCACAGTCTTAGGGTGTGATAGGGAAATGAAGGGGATGACCCAAGGTAGTGCAGTGGGGAGAAGAGGCAGCCCCAGAATGCTTTGCAGTATCTGTTATGCGCCCTGCCGGCCTCCTTATGAGCTTGAGAATTACAGCCTTGCTGTTCAGCACACATCACAGTAAGAGAGATTTTTAACTTCAGTATTGCCTTCTTGGCTTCCTTCTAAACTGTTTAACACAGGAGAATAGAGGTTTAAATTAGCTTTTGCAGCCTGACAGTTACTCTTTAGCCTAGGCTAGATAGAAGACATAGGCACTTCCTGTCAGCCACTTTCTCCAAGCACAGCCAGGAAAGTGTGAGCCGCTCTTTGAGTCAGTGTAGTTTTATTTTTGGTGCAATGTGACATAGCTAAGCACGGGCACTTTCAGTTTTTACTTTAAGCCATCTTTAAACTCGAGCACAAAGAACCTTGTTCTGTCTGAGGCTCTGCAACCTGTTCCAGCATCAAAGGAGGCATTCAACTTCTGATCTTTCTGGGACAAGTCACACACACAAACACAACAAACAAACACAAAATAACAATTCTTTTCAACTACAATCCCTTTGACTTCAGCAAATCTTAAAAACAAAAATCTTCGGCGTCTTCAATGACTTTCTTAAAACTAGAAAATATTTAATTGAATGGCCCAACAACAGGAGAAAAAGGAGAATGCAGTGTATATATGTATATAAAATAAAAGGTAACAATAACAAGATGAAATCGCATCTACAACAACCATAACGATAGAACTAATAACTTTATGCCACGTGTATCAATGCTAATGACATCAAGCAGATATATAAACACAACCAACAAGAAAAATGATATCACTGACATTAATAATCATAATATCAATAGCACAAGTCACTCTGCAGCACAATAACACAGATAACAGGATGGACAGTTCTATAAACACTGCAAACATCAACAAAGAACAAGCATGTCACTCGATAACATCAATAATAATAAAATATCAGCAGAATCAATAGCAATGTAACACATGTGAAAATCCCAGTCACACCACTGACCCTAATAACTGTAAAGTGAATCATATAAACAATGTGAAATATAATAAGGGTGACAGCGCCAACAACAAAATATTATAAACAGAACCAATGGCAGCATAAGGCCTCGTTCACATCTGGTGCGCTCAGAAACGTGTAAAAGCGTGTGATAAAAAATGCATGCGATGGTGTGCATTTTAGTGCACGTTTCAGTGCTTTGGAGTGCGCTTTTTTTAAGCATGGTTTGCTTATTGTAGCAGTAGCAGCTGTCAATCAAGTTTTGTTTTCATTTGTGTTTTTATTTTTAATTAGGGGTAAAAAATGCATGCACTTCTTCGCGCTTGTATGCGCTTCTATTCACTAAAAAAGTGCACCCATATACTTGCATCTGTGTGCGCTTTATTGCTCAACGCACAGAAATGCATGCAACACCACGTTTTGTAACGCAGCTCTGTGCAGTGCATAGATGGGAAAATCAACACCTTGCAGAACGCACAGGGCAATGCGCTGTGAAAACAGAACAGGCCCTGATGTAAACGACGCCTTAGGAACATGTAAATAGTGGTACCAGTGACAGCAGTAAGGCCACAAGTCTGCAAAGACAAGCATAATTATACCAGTGACAGCCAGGATCATATGATGGAACATATAAGGATCACATGACGTGCGACGGTGGGGAGGGGAACAGAGGAGGAAGAAGCCAGGAAGCCTGAGCAGAGAGGACCCGCAGGTTTCCTGTTCCAGGGGTCACGGCGGGACATTTGGCAGAGTCACCGCTGTAAAGTATTTGGAATGGAAAAACCGGGAGGCAGAGAGCTTAAAGAGGAACTCCAGTGAAAATAATGTAATAAAAAGAGTTCTTAATTTTTACAATAATTATGTATAAATGATTTAGTCAGTGTTTGCCCATTGTAAAATCTTTCCTCTCCCTGATTCACATTCTGACATTTATTACATGTAGAGATGAGCGTAATGACCTAATTACGATTTTGCGAAATTTCGCGTAATTAGTGTAATTACGATTATGGCCGTAAGTACATAATCGTAATGAAGAAGGATTTCGCGAAATTTCGCGTAAGCGTAATTTTCGCGTAATTTTCGCATTACAGTCGCATCATGCCGTAATTTCGCATTAAACGCTACCGTAATTTCGCGTTAAACTTAAACCGTAACGCTCCGTATAATATAAAAAAGCTGCCGACTTTAAGGGTTAATAGCAAAGCCCCCTTAAATGCTAAGAGCCTCAAATTTGGAGAATATATTAAGGAGATCAGGAGGAATAAGAGGAAAAATTTTTTTTTTCAAAAAGACCTTATAGTTTTTGAGAAAATCGATGTTAAAGTTTCAAACGAAAAATGTAAACATTTAAAAACCCGCCGACTTTAACGGTTAATAGCAAAGCCTGCTTAAAGTTTAGGAACACCAAATTCCCAGGGTATATTAAGGGGATCAGTGGGAATAAGAGGAAATTTTTTTTTTTCAAAAAGACCTTATAGTTTTTGAGAAAATCGATTTTTAAGTTTCAAGGGCGAAAATGTCTTTTAAATGCGGAAAATGTCAGTTTTTTTTGCACAGGTAACAATAGTGTATTATTTTCATAGATTCCCCCAAGTGGGAAGAGTTTTACTTACTTCGTTCTGAGTGTGGGAAATATAAAAAAAAAACGACGTGGGGTCCCCCCTCCCAGACCTCTTTAACCCCTTGTCCCCCATGCAGGCTGGGATAGCCAGAATGCGGAGCACCGGCCGCGTGGGGCTCCGCACCCTGACTATACCAGCCCGCATGGTCCATGGATTGGGGGGTCTCGGAAGGGGAGGGGCAGCCAAGCTTTCCCCTCCCCCTCCGAGCCCTTGTCCAATCCAAGGACAAGGGGCTCTTCTCCACCTCCGATGGGCGGTGGAGGTGGAGGCCGCGATTTCCTGAGGGGGAGGTTCATGGTGGAATCTGGGAGTCCCCTTTAAAAAGGGGTCCCCCAGATGCCCACCCCCCCTCCCAGGAGAAATGAGTATAGAGGTACTTGTACCCCATACCCATTTCCTTTAAGAGTTAAAGTAAATAAACACACAGACACTTAGAAAAAGTATTTTAATTGAACAAAAAACATAACCACGAAAAAAGTCCTTTAATATTCTTAATTAACCATTAATACTTACCTGTCCCTTTAAATAAATGATCCCTCGCAATATCCTCGGAAATGTTCTATCAGTTACAATGTAACAAAGTTATTACAATGTAACAACTTTGTTACATTGTAACTACGCCGCACCCGACGCCACTCGCCGCTCAGCCGCCGCATACGCATCCGTGCAGGACGCTAAGTCCCCGCAGCTCCCGCTGTCCACCCCGCCCACATCTGTCCCCCACATGTCACCCACATGTGGGTGACATGTGGGTGACATGTGGGAGAGGCGGGGAGGGCAGCGGAGCCGGCGGGGACTTAGCGTCCTGCACGGACCCGACAGAGCTCTGAGCTATATAGCTCAGAGCTCTGAGAAGCATCTTTGTATTTGGGCTCCAAGGAGCCCCATTGGTCCTTAGCAGACCAATGGGGTTCCTTCAAATCAGAAGGAACCCCATTGGTCTGCTAAGGACCAATGGGGCTCCTTGGAGCCCAAATACAAAGATGCTTAGAGAGCTCTGAGCTATATAGCTCAGAGCTCTGTCGGGTCCTGCAGCGCAGACGCGGTGGCGGCGGCGGCGGTGAGTTACGTCCGGTGCGGCGTAGTTACAATGTAACAAAGTTGTTACATTGCAATAACTTTGTTACATTGTAACTGATAGAACATTTCCGAGGATATTGCGTGGGATCATTTATTTAAAGGGACAGGTAAGTATTAATGGTTAATTAAGAATATTAAAGGACTTTTTTCGTGGTTATGTTTTTTGTTCAATTAAAATACTTTTTCTATGTGTTTGTGTGTTTATTTACTTTTAACTCTTAAAGGAAATGGGTAAGGGGTACAAGTACCTCTATACTCATTTCTCCTGGGAGGGGGGGTGGGCATCTGGGGGACCCCTTTTTAAAGGGGACTCCCAGATTCCACCATGAACCCCCCACCCAGGAAATCGCGGCCTCCACCTCCACCGCCCATCGGAGGTGGAGAAGAGCCCCTTGTCCTTGGATTGGACAAGGGCTCGGAGGGGGAGGGGAAAGCTTGGCTGCCCCTCCCCTTCCGAGACCCCCCAATCCATGGACCATGCGGGCTGGTATAGTCAGGGTGCGGAGCCCCACGCGGCCGGTGCTCCGCATTCTGGCTATCCCAGCCTGCATGGGGGACAAGGGGTTAAAGAGGTCTGGGAGGGGGGACCCCACGTCGTTTTTTTTTAATATTTCCCACACTCAGAACGAAGTAAGTAAAACTCTTCCCACTTGGGGGAATCTATGAAAATAATACACTATTGTTACCTGTGCAAAAAAAAATGACATTTTCCGCATTTAAAAGACATTTTTGCCCTTGAAACTTAAAAATCGATTTTCTCAAAAACTATAAGGTCTTTTTGAAATTTTTTTTTCCTCTTATTCCCACTGATCCCCTTAATATACCCTAGGAATTTGGTGTTCCTAAACTTTAAGCAGGCTTTGCTATTAACCGTTAAAGTCGGCGGGTTTTTAAATGTATACATTTTTACTTTGAAACTTTAACATCGATTTTCTCAAAAACTATAAGGTCTTTTTGAAAAAAATTTTTTTCCTCTTATTCCTCCTGATTAGTGTTGGGCGAACAGTGTTCGCCACTGTTCGGGTTCTGCAGAACATCACCCTGTTCGGGTGATGTTCGAGTTCGGCCGAACACCTGACGGTGCTCGGCCAAACCGTTCGGCCACATGGCCGAACTAAGAGCGCATGGCCGAACGTTCCCCGAACGTTCGGCTAGCGCTGTGATTGGCCGAACGGGTCACGTGGTTCGGACCCGAACGCGCTCTGATTGGCCGAACGGTCACGTGGTTCGGGTAAATAAATACCCGAACCACGTCATATCTCCGCCATTTGTCTGTGGGTTTAGCTTTGGGTAGGCAGGCAGTGTAGTTCGCGCTCCAGCCACGCTAGCCAGGGTCCCCCCCAGTCATTGTGTGTCGCAGCTGGGAACAGTAGTACACCGCTCGCTCAGCCACACTATATATAGCATTGTTTACTGCCACTGTGTACCTCGCTCAGCCACACTATATAGCATTCTGTGTACTGTTCTGTGTCTGCTGGGAACAGTAGTACACCGCTCGTTCAGCCACACTATATAGCATTCTGTGTACTGTTCTGTGTCTGCTGGGAACAGTAGTACACCGCTCGTTCAGCCACACTATATAGCATTCTGTGTACTGTTCTGTGTCTGCTGGGAATAGTGGTACACCGCTCGTTCAGCCACACTATATAGCATTCTGTGTACTGTTCTGTGTCTGCTGGGAACAGTAGTACACCGCTCGTTCAGCCACACTATATAGCATTCTGTGTACTGTTCTGTGTCTGCTGGGAATAGTGGTACACCGCTCGTTCAGCCACACTATATAGCATTCTGTGTACTGTTCTGTGTCTGCTGGGAACAGTAGTACACCGCTCGTTCAGCCACACTATATAGCATTCTGTGTACTGTTCTGTGTCTGCTGGGAACAGTAGTACACCGCTCGTTCAGCCACACTATATAGCATTCTGTGTACTGTTCTGTGTCTGCTGGGAATAGTGGTACACCGCTCGTTCAGCCACACTATATAGCATTCTGTGTACTGTTCTGTGTCTGCTGGGAACAGTAGTACACCGCTCGTTCAGCCACACTATATAGCATTTTGTGTACTGTTCTGTGTCTGCTGGGAATAGTGGTACACCGCTCGTTCAGCCACACTATATAGCATTCTGTGTACTGTTCTGTGTCTGCTGGGAACAGTGGTACACCGCTCGTTCAGCCACACTATATAGCATTCTGTGTACTGTTCTGTGTCTGCTGGGAACAGTAGTACACCGCTCGTTCAGCCACACTATATAGCATTCTGTGTACTGTTCTGTGTCTGCTGGGAACAGTAGTACACCGCTCGTTCAGCCACACTATATAGCATTCTGTGTACTGTTCTGTGTCTGCTGGGAATAGTGGTACACCGCTCGTTCAGCCACACTATATAGCATTCTGTGTACTGTTCTGTGTCTGCTGGGAATAGTGGTACACCGCTCATTCAGCCACACTATATAGCATTCTGTGTACTGTTCTGTGTCTGCTGGGAACAGTAGTACACCGCTCGTTCAGCCACACTATATAGCATTCTGTGTACTGTTCTGTGTCTGCTGGGAATAGTGGTACACCGCTCGTTCAGCCACACTATATAGCATTCTGTGTACTGTTCTGTGTCTGCTGGGAACAGTAGTACACCGCTCGTTCAGCCACACTATATAGCATTTTGTGTACTGTTCTGTGTCTGCTGGGAACAGTAGTACACCGCTCGTTCAGCCACACTATATAGCATTCTGTGTACTGTTCTGTGTCTGCTGGGAACAGTAGTACACCGCTCGTTCAGCCACACTATATAGCATTCTGTGTACTGTTCTGTGTCTGCTGGGAACAGTAGTACACCGCTCGTTCAGCCACACTATATAGCATTCTGTGTACTGTTCTGTGTCTGCTGGGAATAGTGGTACACCGCTCGTTCAGCCACACTATATAGCATTCTGTGTACTGTTCTGTGTCTGCTGGGAATAGTGGTACACCGCTCACCCGCCACTGTATAGCATTGTGCACTGTGTCGCTGCTGGGAATAGTGGTACACCGCTCACCCGTCACTGTATAGCATTGTGCTCTGTGTCGCTGCTGGGAATAGTGGTACTGTATAGCATTTCTGTACTGCCACTGTACTGCTGCCAGTCAGCGTGTACTGTAAGGATAAGTGAAATGAGGAAGAAATCCGGTGAAAGAGGGAGGGGCAAGGGAAGAGGTGTTTCCCCTGACGGTTCACGTACAGGCCACAGGGGAGCACCCAAGAAAACCCACTCAATACCGCCCATGTTGTCCAGGACAACAACCCTCACAAATCCAAAAGAACAGGACCAGATAATTACTTGGATGACCTCTCAAGCGTCCAGCAGTGGGTTAAGCAGCACCAGCACATCACGCACGAGGTCCGAGTCCTCAGCCAGTTACAAGGAGCCAGTGGGCACAAAGCTGACACAACCGGCAGCGACACCACGCACACAACTGCCAGATAACCAGTCCGATGAATTACCTCAGGACACAATGGGGTATTCGCAGGAGCTATTCCCAGCCCAACAAACTTCCACCTTTCAAAGGTCAATGGAGGA
This sequence comes from Hyperolius riggenbachi, assembly GCF_040937935.1. Lineage (NCBI taxonomy): Eukaryota > Metazoa > Chordata > Amphibia > Anura > Hyperoliidae > Hyperolius > Hyperolius riggenbachi. Next base: position 6,518,415 of record NC_090653.1, read on the forward strand.
ACAGCCAGAAATGTTGTGCCTGGATTCACAACCGTTAACTGTGGGAAATGCACCGCGCACTGAAATACAAGGCGAGTCCGAAGAGGACTCGGAAACCCAAATCCCAGAGCAATTTGGGCAGGAGGGGTTGCAATTGCAGGAGGTCGGCCGACAAGATCTGGAAGACGACGTTGGAGTGTGCTGCGCAGAGGTTGTTGTGGGGAGCTCTACTCCACGGCGGCGGCCCACAATGACATATGACGAGTTTGAGGAGATGGAAGAGGAGGGTATGGACAATGTGGACAGAGACCCAGATTTTGTTTGTGAACGAGAACATCGCCGTCGTAGCAGCAGCACAGATGAGTCTGTTGAAGAACCCACTGCTGCACGAGCTCGCCTTGTGCCACAAGGTAGGCGGCGCGCAATTTCAGGCACCACAAGCGTGGAAGTTCAAGTGAGAGGCAAAAGAGGAGCAAACAGAAATCGCCAGCAAGGAGGCAGGTGCTCCAAAGTCTGGGCTTTCTTTGAAGACTGCACTGAGGATGTTACCATGGCGATTTGCAAGGTGTGCAAGACCCGCCTGAGCAGGGGGAAAAGTATTAACAACCTCTCCACCACCAGCATGAGCCGTCACATGCTATCCAAACATCCCACTCTTTGGGCAAACGCGTCAGGACAGGGTACCAGAAACAACACTGCCTCCCTTGGGTTCACCAGACCCGCCTCAGCAGCAGCAGTAGCCCAGCCATTGCGTGGTTCACAACATTCACAAACATCAGACGACGCTGACACTGTCACTTTCCGGAGTAGTGCTCTTGAGGTCTCCCAGTGTTCTTCAAACACAACAACCAACAGCCCTTCCGTGTGCAGCGCTACGGTTCAGTTGTCTGTGTCGGAGATGTTTGAGCGCAAGAGGAAATTGCCAGCAAATGACCCCCGGGCCGTGGCAGTAACAGCCAGCATAGCCAAGCTTCTGGCCTGCGAAATGCTGCCATATCGATTGGTGGAGACAAACAGCTTCAAGGGCATGATGTCAGTGGCCATCCCACGTTACGTGGTTCCCAGCCGCTACCACTTTGCACGCTCTGCAGTGCCTGAGTTGCATGAGCACGTGGTCAGCAAAATAACCCGAAGCTTGAAGAATGCCGTTGCCTGCAAGGTTCACCTCACCACTGACACCTGGACGAGTGCGTTCGGCCAGGGTCGATACATCTCCCTTACCGCGCACTGGATGAACCTTGTGGAGCCTGGCAGCGATTCCTCACCTGCTACGGCACGGGTGTTGCCCACGCCACAAACAGCTGCACCGCCGTCCCTCACACTGGATAACAGCAGCACCTACCTCTCTGACTCCTTCTCCTCCAACGCATCTCAAAGCTGTACCTCATCCGGAAACGCTAACCCAGCAGCAGTAGGATCGTGGAAGCAGTGCAGCACAGCTGTTGGCATGCGTCAGCAAGCGTTGCTGAAGCTAATCTGCCTTGGGGATAAGCAGCACACAGGGGAGGAAATTTGGAAGGGAATAAAGGAACAGACGGATTTGTGGCTGGCACCGCTGGACCTGAAACCGGGCATGGTTGTGTGTGATAATGGGAGTAATCTCATTCGCGCTTTAAGGTTGGCTAAGCTGACACACATCCCTTGCCTGGCGCACGTGATGAACCTAGTAGTTCAGCGGTTCCTGAGGACATACCCAGGCGTGGCCGATCTTCTGTTGAAGGTGCGTCGAGTGGCCAAACATTGTAGAACTTCCAGTACTGCTTCGGGGGCACTCGCCAAGATGCAGGAGCGCTTCAATCTCCCCCACCATCGCTTGCTGTGTGATGTCCCTACGCGCTGGAATTCTACGCTGCACATGCTAGCCCGCTTTTGCGAGCAGAAGAGTGCAGTGGTCCAGTACATGACGGCGCAGTACCGAGGCGCATCCGGCCAGCTGCCAAGCTTCTGTGGATCCGATTGGGCCAACATGTTGGACCTCTGCCAAGTCCTCCAAAATTTTGAGCAATCCACGTTGCTTGTGAGCAGTGACAACTCTTCAGTCAGCATTACCATACCACTGCTGTGTTTACTGAAGAGGTCGATGTTAAAAATCAAGGAAACAGCTGTCATGATGCAACTGGGGGAATCTGAAGGAGAAAACGATCAGCGTGATGGTACCAACATCAGGCCATCCGCCTCAGGGAACGCTGGCCCCAGCAGCTATGCAGAAGAAGAAGAGGAGGAGGAACAGCTGGAGTTGGAGCAGGAGTTTCATGCCACCACTGACGAGGGCCAGAGCGGTGCACGTTGGACTTCCACAATTCAACGCGAATGGTCAGCAGAAGCAGACCAGGAGGAAGGTGACGACTATGATGCATCACAACAACTATCACAACGCTCACAAGAGGATGATAAGGATTCTGGTGGGACTCTGGCACACATGGCTCAATTCATGCTAGACTGCATTGAACGTGACCCACGCATTGTGCGCATTCTGGACAACACCAATTACTGGGTTTATACCCTTCTGGATCCACGGTACAAACACAATGTTCCAAAACTGCTTGAAGAAAGAGTCAGACAGGTCAAAATGGAAGAATACCAGCAGGCCCTTGTGGAGACTTTAGAGAGGAGATTGACATCCTCCCCCTCCTCTAGCCAGTTGTACGCAGACAGACTGACTTCCGCAAACCCAGGACGACCAGGAGGGCAGCAAACAACGCAAGCCGCAGCTAGTACCCAAAAGGGAATGGTATCGGCAGTGTCCTTGGAGTGGGAAAATTTTCTGACACCCATGCAGCAGCAGCCCACTGAACAGCAAGCGTGCAGATCCACCTCCAACACCGATCGCCTGGAGAAGATGGTCAAGGACTACATGTCAGATGACGTAGCTGTGTCTAACAATCCATCTGCACCCTTCAACTATTGGGTATCGAAGCTAGACACCTGGCACGAACTGGCAATGTACGCAATAGAGGTGCTGGCTTGCCCGGCAGCCAGCGTTATGTCGGAACGCTGTTTCAGTGCTGCCGGAGGCATCGTCACAGATCGGCGTATCCGCCTCTCCACAGAAAATGCAGACCGTCTGACTCTAATTAAAATGAATCAATCCTGGATTGGAAACGACTACGCAACACTCCAGGACCCCAACCAAGTAACATGACCAATGAACATCTGGGATGGTTTAGCGTTTCCGGTCCCTGTTTATTGAACCTCTCATCTGTATTACACTTATGACTGCATGGCGGCAAAAAGCATTGCTATATCCGCACGCTTTTTGTCCTCATGCAAGGCCTGTGTTGTTGTGTCTCAAAAAGCTTGGCCTTCTCCTCCTGCGCCTGCTCCTGTTCCATCACGTCTGCTGCTGCTGGGTTAGCATTTCCAGTCCCTGTTTATTGAACCTCTCATCTGTATTACATTTATGACTGCATGGCGGCAAAAAGCATTGCTATATCCGCACGCTTTTTGTCCTCATGCAAGGCCTGGGTTGCGTCTCAAAAAGCGTGGCCTTCTCCTCCTGCGCCTCCTCCTGTTCCATCATGTGTGCTGCTGCTGGGTTAGCGTTTCCAGTCCCTGTTTATTGAACCTCTCATCTGTATTACATTTATGACTGCATGGCGGCAAAAAGCATTGCTATATCCGCACGCTTTTTGTCCTCATGCAAGGCCTGGGTTGCGTCTCAAAAAGCGTGGCCTTCTCCTCCTGCGCCTCCTCCTGTTCCATCATGTGTGCTGCTGCTGGGTTAGCGTTTCCAGTCCCTGTTTATTGAACCTCTCATCTGTATTACATTTATGACTGCATGGCGGCAAAAAGCATTGCTATATCCGCACGCTTTTTGTCCTCATGCAAGGCCTGGGTTGTTGTGTCTCAAAGCGTGGCCTTCTCCTCCTGCGCCTCCTCCTGTTCCATCACGTGTGCTCTGTGCTGCTGCTGGGTTAGCGTTACCGGTCCCTGTTTATGGAACCTCTTCTCTTTATTACATTTATGACTGCATGGCGGCAAAAAGCATTGCTGCTATATCCGCACGCTTCTTGTCCTCATGCAAGGCCTGGGTTGTTGTGTCTCAAAAAGCGTGGCCTTCTCCTCCTGCGCCTCCTCCTGTTCCATCACGTGTGCTGCTGCTGCTGCTGGGTTAGCGTTACCGGTCCCTGTTTATTGAACCTCTTATCTTTATTACATTTATGACTGCATGGCGGTAAAAAGCATGCTATCCGCACGCTTCTTGTCCTCATGCAAGGCCTGGGTTGTTGTGTCTCAAAAAGCGTGGCCTTCTCCTCCTGCGCCTCCTCCTGTTCCATCACGTGTGCTGCTGCTGCTGCTGGGTTAGCGTTACCGGTCCCTGTTTATTGAACCTCTTATCTTTATTACATTTATGACTGCCTGGCGGTAAAAACCATGTTACCTGTGCAAAGAAACATGACATTTTCAGCATTTAAAAGACAATTTTTCCTTTGAAACTTTACAATCAATTTTCTCAAAAACTATAAGCTCTTTTTGCTAAATTTTTTTTCCTCTTGTACCCACTCCCAAGGTGCACATACCCTGTAAATTTGGGGTATGTAGCATGTAAGGAGGCTTTACAAAGCACAAAAGTTCGGGTCCCCATTGACTTCCATTATGTTCGGAGTTCGGGTCGAACACCCGAACATCGCGGCCATGTTCGGCCTGTTCGGCCCGAACCCGAACATCTAGATGTTCGCCCAACACTACTCCTGATCTCCTTAATATATTCTCCAAATTTGAGGCTCTTAGCATTTAAGGGGGCTTTGCTATTAACCCTTAAAGTCGGCGGCTTTTTTACATTATACGGAGCGTTACGGTTTAACGCGAAATTACGGTAGCGTTTAATGCGAAATTACGGCATGAATGAAACGCGAAATTTCGCGTTGAAAATTACGCTTACGGTATTTTCAATTACGATTTTAATGGCAATTTCGCTACGCTAATTTCGCATCGTAATCGCAAATTTCGCATGCGTAATTATAGTAATGCGAAATTACGAAAATTTCAGCTCAACTCTAATTACATGGTGGCATTTTTACTGCTGGCAGGAGATGTCAGTGGAAGGAGATGATGCTTGCTTTTTTGGCAGTTGGAAACAGCTGTCATTTCCCACAATGCAACAAGGCTTCCACAGTGTGATGTCAGAACCATGGTCCTGACATCACACTGTGGGAGGGGTTTCACCCCAATATCAGCCATACAGCGCCCCCTGATGATCTGTTTGTGAAAAGGAATAGATTTCTCATGGGAAAAGGGGTAGCAGTTATTGGGATTACGTTCAAATCTACGGTTTCTCTTTAACACGGTGCAGGGTGAGTGTATGAGCATAACTAATCATATATGGGTATGCTTAAATGCATACACAGGGCTACTGCTCAGGGTCTCTTTAATGGCCCATCTTCACTACAAAATATACATTTGTATGTTTGAAAATTCATTCAATTCGAGAGCGCTTTTACAATGCATGCCTTTAAAAAAAAAAAGTTTTGCATGTGTAATTTTTTTATTTCCTACTGTGTGATTCTACAAAGGGAAACATCCATTTTTGGACTTTTCCCCCCAAAAAAACGTATGTTAAAAAATGCATACACCTAGCTACACTTGCATTTTCCATTGAAATACATTATAAGCAAATCACAAGCAAGACGCAAATGCATCCAGAAAGTTCCTGCATGCATCACCGCTGAATATGCAAATCACCCCTTTGTTGTCCCTGTAAGCTAGCCACACCTCCAGAACCGCTGGAATGCAATAATGTGTCAGCTTGTTAATATGAAAGAGGAACAATAATCCAACATGCATACAGACTGTTTCAGACTGGTTGATCCTCATCAGTGCATGGCATGGATTAATGTGGCTCTATGGGGCAGGACATGAAACACCCAGAGTTACAGATTACCCAGCAAGCTCATGGTAAAGCAGAACTCCTAGGAGTGTATAAGAGGCTGAAAGAGGCCAAAAAGTCTCCTTACTAAAATATTGAGTTCTAGTTCACCATGAGCTTGTTGGGCAATCTATAGCTCTCATGTGCAAAAAAATGAGCAAAAATGCACACAGTGGAAAGAGAGCAGCATCATCCACCGGGCAACATAGACAGGTGCTTGGGGCACAGTGAGTGTCAAGGGGCCCACCTGCCATTTTCTCTGACCTCTCTCCACTTCAGCTTCCCAAAAGGACCAAAAACGGGCCCCAAATGTTACATTTTACTCCATCTTTGAGAGGAAATGGGCCCTATTACTTGTGCTGGTCATTTTAGAATGACAAAAAAGATAACTAGGGACATGGGACAGTTTTATAAAATGAAACATTTTATTATGCTCAAAAGAATTCTTCAAAGAACTACTGTAGAGGGGTAGAGGAAAAAAAGAGTTGCACTTACCCAGGGCTTCTAATGGTCCCCTACAGACATTCTGTGCCTGCACAATCACTCACCGATGCTCCGCCCCCCGCAGACATTCTGTGCCTGCACAACCACTCACCTATGCTCCGCCCCCGCAGACATCCTGTGCCTGCACAACCACTCACCTATGCTCCGCCCCCCACAGACATTCTGTGCCTGCACAACCACTCACCTATGCTCCGCCCCCGCAGACATCCTGTGCCTGCACAACCACTCACCTATGCTCCGCCCCCCACAGACATTCTGTGCCTGCACAACCACTCACCGATGCTCCGCCCCCCACAGACATTCTGTGCCTGCACAACCACTCACCGATGCTCCACCCCCCGCAGATATTCTGTGCCTGCACAATCACTCACCGATGCTCCGCCCCCAGCAGACATTCTGTGTCTGCACAACCACTCACAGATGCTCCGCCCCCCGCAGACATTCTGTGCCTGCACAACCACTCACCGATGATCCGCCCCCCGCAGACATTCTGTGCCTGCACAACCACTCACCGATGATCCGCCCCCGCAGACATCCTGTGCCTGCACAACCACTCACCGATGCTCCGCCCCCCGCAGACATCCTGTGCCCATGCAGCCACTCACTGGTGCTCCGCCCCCAGCAGACATTCTGTGCCTGCACAACCACTCACCGATGCTCCGCCCCCGCAGACATCCTGTGCCTGCACAACCACTCACCTATGCTCCGCCCCCCACAGACATTCTGTGCCTGCACAACCACTCACCTATGCTCCGCCCCCCACAGACATTCTGTGCCTGCACAACCACTCACCTATGCTCCTCCCCCCACAGACATTCTGTGCCTGCACAACCACTCACCTATGCTCCGCCCCCCACAGACATTCTGTGCCTGCACAACCACTCACCTATGCTCCGCCCTCCACAGACATTCTGTGCCTGCACAACCACTCACCGATGATCCTCCCCCCGCAAACATTCTGTGCCTGTACAACCACTCACCTATGCTCCGCCCCCCACAGACATTCTGTGCCTGCACAACCACTCACCTATGCTCCGCCCCCCACAGACATTCTGTGCCTGCACAACCACTTACCGATGATCCGCCCCCCGCAGACATTCTGTGCCTGCACAACCACTCACCTATGCTCCGCCCCCCACAGACATTCTGTGCCTGCACAACCACTCACCGATGCTCCACCCCCCGCAGATATTCTGTGCCTGCACAACCACTCACCTATGCTCCGCCCCCGCAGACATTCTGTGCCTGCACAACCACTCACCGATGCTCTGCCCCCCGCAGACATTCTGTGCCTGCACAACCACTCACCTATGCTCCGCCCCCGCAGACATCCTGTGCCTGCACAACCACTCACCTATGCTCCGCCCCCCACAGACATTCTGTGCCTGCACAACCACTCACCTATGCTCCGCCCCCCACAGACATTCTGTGCCTGCACAACCACTCACCTATGCTCCGCCCCCGCAGACATCCTGTGCCTGCACAACCACTCACCTATGCTCCGCCCCCCACAGACATTCTGTGCCTGCACAACCACTCACCTATGCTCCGCCCCCCGCAGACATTCTGTGCCTGCACAACCACTCACCGATGATCCGCCCCCCGCAGACATTCTGTGCCTGTACAACCACTCACCTATGCTCCGCCCCCACAGACATTCTGTGCCTGCACAACCACTCACCTATGCTCCGCCCCCCACAGACATTCTGTGCCTGCACAACCATTCACCGATGCTCCGCCCCCCGCAAACATTCTGTGCCTGTACAACCACTCACCTATGCTCCGCCCCCCACAGACATTCTGTGCCTGCACAACCACTCACCTATGCTCCGCCCCCCACAGACATTCTGTGCCTGCACAACCACTCACCGATGATCCGCCCCCCGCAGACGTTCTGTGCCTGCACAACCACTCACCTATGCTCCGCCCCCCACAGACATTCTGTGCCTGCACAACCACTCACCGATGCTCCACCCCCCGCAGATATTCTGTGCCTGCACAACCACTCACCTATGCTCCGCCCCCCGCAGACATTCTGTGCCTGCACAACCACTCACCGATGCTCTGCCCCCCGCAGACATTCTGTGCCTGCACAACCACTCACCTATGCTCCGCCCCCCACAGACAGTCTGTGCCTGCACAACCACTCACCGATGCTCCGCCCCCCGCAGACATTCTGTGCCTGCACAACCACTCACCGATGCTCCGCCCCCCGCAGACATTCTGTGCCTGCACAACCACTCACCGATGCTCCGCCCCCCGCAGACATTCTGTGCCTGTACAACCACTCACCTATGCTCCGCCCCCACAGACATTCTGTGCCTGTATAACCACTCACCTATGCTCCGCCCCCGCAGATATTCTGTGCCTGCACAACCACTCACCTATGCTCCGCCCCCCGCAGACATTCTGTGCCTGCACAACCACTCACCTATGCTCCGCCCCCCACAGACATTCTGTGCCTGCACAACCACTCACCTATGCTCCGACCCCCACAGATATTCTGTGCCTGCACAACCACTCACCTATGCTCCGCCCCCCGCAGACATTCTGTGCCTGCACAACCACTCACCTATGCTCCGCCCCCCACAGACATTCTGTGCCTGCACAACCACTCACCGATGCTCCACCCCCCGCAGATATTCTGTGCCTGCACAACCACTCACCTATGCTCCGCCCCCCGCAGACATTCTGTGCCTGCACAACCACTCACCTATGCTCCGCCCCCCACAGACATTCTGTGCCTGCACAACCACTCACCTATGCTCCGACCCCCACAGATATTCTGTGCCTGCACAACCACTCACCTATGCTCCGCCCCCCGCAGACATTCTGTGCCTGCACAACCACTCACCTATGCTCCGCCCCCCACAGACATTCTGTGCCTGCACAACCACTCACCGATGCTCCTCCCCCCACAGACATTCTGTGCCTGCACAACCACTCACCTATGCTCCGCCCCCACAGACATTCTGTGCCTGCACAACCACTCACCTATGCTCCGCCCTCCACAGACATTCTGTGCCTGCACAACCACTCACCGATGATCCTCCCCCCGCAAACATTCTGTGCCTTTACAACCACTCACCTATGCTCCGCCCCCCACAGACATTCTGTGCCTGCACAACCACTCACCTATGCTCCGCCCCCCACAGACATTCTGTGCCTGCACAACCACTCACCGATGATCCGCCCCCCGCAGACATTCTGTGCCTGCACAACCTCTCACCTATGCTCCGCCCCCCACAGACATTCTGTGCCTGCACAACCACTCACCGATGCTCCACCCCCCGCAGATATTCTGTGCCTGCACAACCACTCACCTATGCTCCGCCCCCCGCAGACATTCTGTGCCTGCACAACCACTCACCGATGCTCTGCCCCCCGCAGACATTCTGTGCCTGCACAACCACTCACCTATGCTCCGCCCCCGCAGACATCCTGTGCCTGCACAACCACTCACCTATGCTCCGCCCCCCACAGACATTCTGTGCCTGCACAACCACTCACCTATGCTCCGCCCCCCACAGACATTCTGTGCCTGCACAACCACTCACCTATGCTCCGCCCCCGCAGACATCCTGTGCCTGCACAACCACTCACCTATGCTCCGCCCCCCACAGACATTCTGTGCCTGCACAACCACTCACCTATGCTCCGCCCCCCGCAGACATTCTGTGCCTGCACAACCACTCACCGATGATCCGCCCCCCGCAGACATTCTGTGCCTGTACAACCACTCACCTATGCTCCGCCCCCACAGACATTCTGTGCCTGCACAACCACTCACCGATGCTCCGCCCCCCGCAGATATTCTGTGCCTGCACAACCACTCACCTATGCTCCGCCCCCCGCAAACATTCTGTGCCTGCACAACCACTCACCGATGCTCCGCCCCCCGCAGACATTCTGTGCCTGCACAACCACTCACCGATGCTCCGCCCCCCACAGACATTCTGTGCCTGCACAACCACTCACCGATGCTCCACCCCCGCAGATATTCTGTGCCTGCACAACCACTCACCGATGCTCCACCCCCCACAGACATTCTGTGCCTGCACAACCACTCACCTGTGCTCCGCCCCCACAGACATTCTGTGCCTGCACAACCACTCACCGATGCTCCACCCCCCGCAGATATTCAGTGCCTGCACAACCACTCACCTATGCTCCGCCCCCCGCAGACATTCTGTGCCTGCACAACCACTCACCTATGCTCCGCCCCCCACAGACATTCTGTGCCTGTACAACCACTCACCGATGATCCGCCCCCCGCAGACATTCTGTGCCTGTACAACCACTCACCTATGCTCCGCCCCCCACAGACATTCTGTGCCTGCACAACCACTCACCGATGATCCGCCCCCCGCAGACATTCTGTGCCTGCACAACCACTCACCTATGCTCCGCCCCCCACAGATATTCTGTGCCTGCACAACCACTCACCGATGCTCCGCCCCCCACAGACATTCTGTGCCTGTACAACCACTCACCTATGCTCCGCCCCCCGCAGACATCCTGTGCCTGCACAACCACTCACCTATGCTCCGCCCCCCGCAGATATTCTGTGCCTGCACAACCACTCACCGATGCTCCACCCCCCGCAGATATTCTGTGCCTGCACAACCACTCACCTATGCTCCGCCCACCACAGACATTCTGTGCCTGCGCAACCACTCACCGATGATCCGCCCCCCGCAGACATCCTGTGCCTGCACAACCACTCACCTATGCTCCGCCCCCGCAGACATTCTGTGCCTGCACAACCACTCACCGATGATCCGCCCCCCGCAGACATCCTGTGCCTGCACAACCACTCACCGATGCTCCGGTCCCCGCCTCTGATTCACTTCTGGAATTTCCGACTTTAAAGTCCGAAAATCGCTGCGCCTGGACGGCCGAGTACTCGCTCCCACTGACGTCATCAGGAGCGTAATGCACAGGTGCAGACTGTACTGGGCCTGCGCAATACACTTCTGGTGACGTCAGCAGGAGGGAGGGTGTGACCCCGCAGCCGCAGTGGTTTTCCAACTTTAAAGTCAGAAATTCCAGAAGTGAACCGGAGACGGGGCCGGAGCATCGGTGAGTGGCTGCGCGGGCACAGGATGTCTGCGGGGGACCTTCAGAAGCCCCGGGTAAGTTCAACTCTTTTTCCTCCTCCCCCCCTACAATACTCCTTTAAGTATGGATAGATTTCATATAAATAAAAGGAGAGAAAAAAAGAAACAGACCTGGTGATAGATAAAGGGAGTATTCCTGGAAATATTCACCCTATGATTTCCCCGACGTGACTTGGCTGTTGACCTGTACGGACTGCCCTGCTCTCGCCTCTCGGATGTCCAAGTCATTCGCTTCGCCATCAATAACAACACCCATTTCCCGAAGAGACAACCTTGCTTTCTTCCAACACATCGCAGGCCTGTGGCTACATGCGGCTGGTTTGACCTTTTTCCTAACCTAATCCACAAAATTATTAATTGTTATGCAGCCTTCTAGGAAGTGTTTGAGAAATGATTGTGACAGCGTTGGCTCCGTGCATAAATTATTGCCGTATAATTCCTAAGTACACCCACCGGACCACGAGCAGGTCATGAGCGAGTGCTATTTGCTATGCACAAGTAAACATCTTTACTAAATATGTTTGCCAAAGAGTCAACAGCTACAAGGCAGGAAGTTATTTAAAAATTCATAAATTAAGCTACCTGTCAGCATCGCACACTGGCAAGGTGTCAGCAGCAATGTGCGGCGTGTGATGCCATAAAGCCTATTATTTTTCATTTGACAGGAGTGGTCAAGCCTTTTCCGTGCATCTAGCTGGTTACATCTCCCCACAACGCACACTGAAGTCCATGTTATTAGTGCACAACACAGGCCCCGTGCAGATATTCTCGGCTTGAGACAGCTGAGCTGACAGCCAATCTCGTGCAGCCAGTTGCTCCAACGATAAAACATGGTGCAATATCTCTCTCCCCCCCCCCCCCCCCCAACTCCCCCGGCCCAAAGAACATTCCGCACACTCCAAATTGAATTTGCTTGAGTTATTCTTGAATTTTTAAAGACGTAAGAATTGTTTGGTGAGGTGCCGCGCTCAGAGGCCTGTCAATCATCTGACAGTTTTACATGAAATGACAATAAAAAAAAATTAAGGTTGGTCTATCATTCCAACTCAACTGTCTTAACAAATATGCGGATGGAACAAAGAGAAAAGTAGGACGCGCATGGAGGAAAGATTCTGCAGAAGAACAATGATTGCGATTGACTTCACTCTCTCACAAAAGAAAATTAGTTTATGGAAAAATGTGAGGTTTTCTATTATGCCTTCATTTATTTTATATCTTGTTTCATAGAATGATAGCTTTTTTTTTTTTTTTTTTTTTTTTTTGTGCTGACCTTTATAAAGACAATGTTTCTAAAAACAAACAGCGACATTTTAGGTGTTTTTTTTTTTTTTTTTGTGAACATTTTGGTAACAATGATTATTACAGATGATAATTATTTTTTTGTTAAGAAGTGTTGTCATATGTCCTAATTTTTAATCTTCTTTACTCATATAGGGGGTGATTTATGATCGTATCTTCGGGTATATCCAAGCACTTGTAGCAGCCATATTATACAGGTGAAACTCGAAAAATTAGAAAAAAAAAGTCAATTCATTTTAGTAATTTAACTTAAAAGGTGAAACTAATATATGGACAGGGGCGTAGCAATAGGGGTTGCAGAGGTTGCGACCGCATCTGGGCCCTTGGGCCAGAGGGGCTCCGAAGGGCCCTCCCTCAACTACAGTATTAGCTCTCTATTAGTCCTGTGCTCATAATAATCACTTCTATAGATACTTTGAATAGTGGTAATCATTAACAAGCTGTTCCCCATCCCCTTCTTGCCCCTCTGACACTGTAGTTGGCAGGTGTTTTGGTGCACCGTATCAATTGTTATGTATAGAGTGCTTGGGAGCCCCAATGTAAAACTTGCATCGGGGGCCCACAGCTCCTTAGCTACGCCACTGTATATGGAATAGACTCATTACATGCAAAGCAAGATATTTCAAGCCTTTATTTGTTAGAATGTTGATGATGATGGCATACAGCTTATGGAAACCCAAAAAACATAATCTCAGCTCATTAGAATATTGTGAGAATGTTCAATATTCTCGGCTCAAAGTGTCGGCCTCTAATCAGCTCATTCATCCCAAAACACCTGCAAAGGGTTCCTGTTTCATAGATTACTTTCACCTTTTAAGTTGAATGACTGACATAAATGGACTTTTGCAAGACATTCCATTTTTTTTGATTTTCCCCTGTAATGCCTGGTACATACAATGAGATTTTCTGGCAGATTTACTGTCACATCGATTATTTTCAACATGTCCATTGTCTGATTTCCGATCGAGCAACTAAATAAACGGGAAGCACCAGCCTAGATAAACACATATTAATATTAATATCCAATTACTTAAGTTCCCTCTCACTTTAACCTTTACATATTAGTGTGTGTGTTTACGGTAAGACTGCCGCTGGACATATCATTCTCAGAGATCTCTGAACGGTTTCTCAGTTGTACGACCTTCCGTATGTCTTCAATGGCCTTGGGCAATTAGATAGCTGTATTTATGCCCCAGATATCTCAAGCTGTGTTTGTGGAACGGCGTATTGTTAGTGACCTACTCTACAGGTTCTCAAACTGTCCTCAGGCCACCTCAGAAGTGCACACAAAATAACACAACTTACTTTGCATGTGGGGCCTGAGAAAAGTTTCACGACCTCTGCGGTAAATCCCATTAGTAAAGGGCTAAATAATAAGGCAAATCATTGCCCGTTAGCAGTAGAATTTAATGCAGCTCTGTGATGGCGCTGCACAAAAAGTCTTGGCAAAGTCCTGTGCCACTTGTGCAAAAATGCTGTAAGGGCTGGAATATTCAAAAAATGCAATGTGAATAATGTTTTTATTGGTCAAGAAAAAGCCCAGAAGGTGCTATAATGAGAATTCAAACAAATGTAAGTTCTTTGACATCCAGAGGAAGGCGAAAAACCCTTACAAGGCATGGTCCAATTAGCCCCAAAAGGGAAAGAATTCCTTCCCGACTCCAGATGGAAATCAGATAAAATCCCTGGATCAACATCATTAGGCATTACCTAGGAATTGTAGCCATGGATGTCTTTCAACGCAAGGAAAGCAGCTAAGCCCCCTTTAACCTTCCTGGTGGTAAGCCCGAGCTGAGCACGGGCTATGCCGCACAGGAGGATATCTCAGCCCCTGGTGGGGCGATTCGCCCCATTTAAAGTGCTGTACGCGCAGCTAGCACTTTGCTAGCCGCGCGCACCGCTTGATCACCGCCGCTCTGCGGCGATCACCCGCACGCCGCGGCGGAAGAGGGCCTCCCCACCAGAGCCCTGCGCTGCCCGGACCAATGAGTTTCAGGCAGCGCTATGGGCTGAATCGGAGGCATCTGATGTCAGGACGTCGGCTGACGTCCATGACATCATTCTGATCGTCGCCATGGCGGCAGAAGAAGCCAAACAGGGGAACGGGGGAATATATGTTTGCTATTGATGCCGGCGATGATCGCACCAAAAAGCATGACTTTACATTTTTCAACATTGAATTTCATCTGCCATTTATGTGCCCATATAGCCATCCTATCCAGATCCTGTTGCATTATGTCTCTTTCTTCCTGAGAGTTGATGATTCTGCACAATTTTGTATCATCTGGAAAAATAGCAACATTGCTTTCTACTGTATCTACTAGGCCATTAATAAATAAATTGAAGAGCACTGGACCCAGTACAGACCCCTGTGGGACCCCACTGCTAACAGTCACCCATTTAGAGTATGATCCATTGACCACAATTATTTGTTTTCTGTCCATTAGCCAGTTCCCCATACATGCACACAGACTCTTCCCCAGTCCTTGCATCCTCAACTTTTGCACCAGACTTTTGTGGGGAACAGTGTCGAAGGCCTTTGCAAAGTCCAAGTATATCACATCTACAGCATTCCCAATATCCATATTAGCATTTACTACCTCATAAAAGCTAAGCATGTTAGTCAAACAGCCAGGACCTGTCTTTAGTAAACCCATGTTGATGCTGAGAAATAAGATTATTTTCCACTATGAAGTCATGTATAGTATCTCTTAGTAACCCCTCAAATAGTTTGCATACAACAGATGTTAAGCTTACAGGTCTATAATTTCCTGGATCTGATTTTTTGCCCTTCTTAAATAATGGGAAAACGTGGCTGTAGGCCAATTCACTGGGACTCTGCCAGTTGAAAGAGAGTCACAAAAGATAAGATAAAGGGGTTTATCTATAACTGAACTTAATTCCCTTAAGACCCGAGGATGCATGCCATCCAGGCCAGGGGCCTTGTCTATTTTTAATTTATTTAGCCTTGCCTTCACTTCTTCCTGCGTTAAGTATTTAATATTACAATTGGAATATTGAGACTCTTCCGCCTCTGTAATTTGCAACAGTGCTGTTTCCTTTGTGAAGACTGAAGCAAAGAAAGCATTTAATATCTCTGCCTTACCTTGGTCATCCACCATTGAGTTCCCACCCTCATCCTTTAGGAGTCCAATACAGTTAACCTTTCTTTTTTTAGAGTTGATGTACTTGTAAAACTTTTTTGGGTTAGATTTGATATCCCTAGCGATTTGATTTTCAGCTTCGATCTTTGCCTGCCTCATTTCTTTTTTACAACTTTTATTGCACTCCTTATAATTGCTTAATGCAGCCTCGGTCCCCTCCTGTTTTAGAATCCTATAGGCATTCTTTTTCGACTTCATTTTGTCTCTAACCTTTATATTCATCCATATAGGCCTTTTTTTATTCCTAGACATGTTGTTTCCATATGGGATATACATACTACAATATTGATTGAGAATAAGTTTAAAAGCTTGCCATTTCCCTTCAGTGTCCTCCCCTTGTAGTACATTATCCCAGCTCACCAGACTAAGTGCCTGCCTGAATTGATTTAACTTTGCTTTTCTAAAATTCATAGTTTTAGTGGTCCCGCTGCCTCGTGGCCTATCAGTCACCAGATCAAACGTTATCATGTTGTGATCACTATTTCCCAAATGTTCTTGAACCTGCACATTTGATACATTATCTGGTCTATTAGAAATGATCAGATCCAGTAAAGCAGTGTTTCTCAACATTTTATTGGTATGTACCCGTTTTAAAACCCTGTACTCACCAAGTACCCCCTAGCACACTAAACATTATCACAAGTACCCCTTGACAAATATATTTAATCGTAGTGCATGATCATTGGTTCTAAACAATTTCCAAGCATTTACTATTGCTTTCAATTTCAATAAAATGCTAATTTGGTGTTGTTTAAATAGGATTTATCATTTTCTAAAACTCTTAAAAATTGTATTATTAGTTAAGTATATCAAGCCCAAGTACCCCCTGGAACCATCAGAAGCACCCCCTGGGGTACGCGTACCACACGTTGAGAACCTAGGCAGTAATGCATTCCCCCTAGTTGGTTCCGTTACCATTTGAGTCAAGTAATTGTCCTGTAGTGCTGCCAGAAATCTGCTGCTTTTACCAGAATGGGTAGCCTCAATACTCCAGTCAATGTCTGGAAAGTTGAAGTCGCCCATAACTATGACCTCATTTTTACTTGCAGCTTTTTCAATCTGCTGTAGTAATCGCAGTTCTGCAGCTTCATTAATATGAGGTGGTCTGTAGCATACCCCAATAAGCAATTGGCAACTTTTATTTCCACCATGAATATTTACCCAAACGGACTCCACATCTTCGCAATCTTCCTCCATCTCATCGTTGAGGACAGCTGTAAGAGAATTCTTAACAAAGAGACAAACCCCTCCACCTTTTTTTTCCCTGTTCTATCCCTCCTAAACACATTGTATCCTTTTAAATTAGCTATCCAGTCATGGCTTTCATCCATCCATGTCTCGGTTATTCCCACAATGTCATAGCCTTTGTCAGTGAGAATGAACTGTAGTTCGTCCATTTTATTTGCAAGGCTACGAACATTGGTTACCATGCACTTTATATTTTTACCACCACATTTTCCAATTTTGGTTATCTGAAATGGGCTACTTGAAGTTCTACCAACCTCCTTACTTTTTACACTGCCCCCACCACCCTCTCCTCCCCCCATAATGTTAGGCTTCCACTGTCTTTTTACCTTATCTAGTCTACATATTGAGACTTTATCCTCCCACCTACTGTTCATGTAAATCTGAGTCGTGAATTATTCATGACACAAAACACAAAACACCAGAGCTGCAGCCACTAGGACACCCTCTATAGGCAGTAGCAGTGTTAGGCCAGAGCTGCAGCCACTAGGGGTGCTCTATAGGCAGTAGCAGTGTTAGGCCGGAGCTGCAGCCACTAGGGGGTGCTCTGTAGGCAGTAGCAGTGTTAGGCCAGAGCTGCAGCCACTAGGGGGTGCTCTGTAGGCAGTAGCAGTGTTAGGCCAGAGCTGCAGCCACTAGGGGGCGCTCTACAGGCAGTAGCAGTGTAAGGCCGGAGCTGCAGCCACTAGGGGGAGCTCTATAGGCAGTAGCAGTGTTAGGCTGGAGCTGCAGCCACTAGGGGGTGCTCTATAGGCAGTAGCAGTGTTAGGCCAGAGCTGCAGCCAGTAGAACACCCTCTATAGGCAGTAGCAGTGTTAGGCCAGAGCTGCAGCCACTAGGGGGTGCTCTATAGGCAGTAGCAGTGTTAGGCCAGAGCTGCAGCCACTAGGATGCACTCTATAGGCAGAAGCACTGTTATGGAGTCTTGCCCAAGATCTCCTTACTGAATAGGTGCTGTCTTACTGAACAGGAAGAACTGAGATTTGAACTGAGACCTGGTCTCCTGTGTGAGAGGCAGAGCTCTGCCATTATCGCTGCCTTGTTTTGTCAACCAGTGGGGGAAGTACGACCTTACAGCATGCAGCCTTTGTTGACAGGCTACTGGTGGGCTCTGCTAGGAATGTTAGGAGCTACCAAATTATACATCTAATGATTGAGAGTTTGCATTGGAAAAAAAATGTAATTTATTGTGAATATATTTCTTCACTAATTGTAAGAATACTGTAGTTATGTTTAGTGACTTTGCGAAAATATGTTCATAATTGGATAAAATGTTGTTTAGTATTTCCTCATAGAATTTTCTTATTCATATCCCTTAAAGCAGATCCGAGGTGAAAAACTAACTATAACAAGTAATATATCTTATCGAAAGTTTAGATAGTTTACACAGCAAATCTAGCTGCAAACAGCTTCCAAAGTTTATGATTATTTCTTCCTGTGATACAATGAGCCTGATTCACAAAGTGGTGCTAACCTAGTTAACATGCCAAAAGGCTTTGGGCGTGCTAACGAGGGGGCTAGGTAGTTAGCACGCACAAAGCCAAAACGCATAATGTGCAAAGTTTTAGCGCTGCCCGGTGCACGCGAAAAGGCGAACCGGATTGGGTGCGCCGAAACATCGCTTCAATGCAACGTTTAGGGCGCACCCAATGTGCTATTTTCGGGGCACTGAGTGCAACGTTTTTGGCACACCTGGTGTGATGTTTTGCGCGCATCAGGTATCGCTAAAACTTTGCATGTGATGCGTTTTTTGTGCAAATTAGCGTGCAAAAAGCTGTTTTAGGAGTGCTAAGGGGCTTTTCATAGGCGTGTTTTAGGCGTGCTAAGGGGCTTTTCATAGGCGTGCTAACAGTTAGCACCGCTTTGTGAATCAAGCCCAATGAGGGTAGCCATGTTCTGTTTGTCACATTGTCACAGGCTGAGGGCTGGAGATGCTATCAGCTTGCTTGTGTGTAAATTCAGTCCTCTCTCCTCCTCCCCTCTGCCTCTGAAATCTCGGGCTAGTAACCTCCTCATCCTCCTGCCCAGACTGAGCTCCCATAAGCCCTTGCTACAGTACCAAGGCTCTGTGAAAAGCTGTGGGCTAGGCTTGTTTAGTTTACAGGGAATTAGAGTATTACTGTCACGGACGATTGCGGGGACGCAGGCGCGTCCTGGAACCGCCCGTGAAGAAAAGAACGATCGCACTCGATTCCTGCATCGATTGCGCCCCAGATCAATAAAACCAAGATCTGATGTGCAGTATCCCTCTGCTTAGGAACAGCTGGGAAATCTGTCTTAGCTGAAATGACAGCCTGGGGGGAAGGTGTTAATTAGCTTGGACATATTCCCTGTGGAAGGCACAATTTCCCTTTTGGTTCTGCGAACCAGGTGACACTTAGCTGATCTCATGGAGATGTTAATTAACCAAAGGAGGCCTAGGTCCTCCACACTGAACCATCTTGCACTCATCAGATGCCAGCTTGAGGATATGCTGGCATCCACCTGGTCTGAACTCTGAACTCTGGACTTTGAAACCAAGGACTTTATGATTCTTCCCACAATAAGGACATCTTTCCAGGAACTAAGTATTTTTCTCCCTTCTTTTATTTTTCATACTGGCTATTACTGTTTTAATAATTGTTGATTTTCATAATTGTCTGTATATATTAATTATTTATATTGCGTGAATAAACGACTTTCCCCAAGTCATTCACTGTTTCGCTACCCTGCTTATCAGCACACACAGAAATGATCCCGGGTCTCTGAAGATACGCTACTGTTTGTTTGTTGTTGGCTAGACAGAATATCGTGTGTTTAACCGTTTTATTCGCAGGATTAGTCAGTCAGTTAGTGGGCCCCACGGTCCCATAGTAACCGCGGTGGTGGCAGTTTACTCTGAACCAGTAGGTGACGTTGTAATTACCCGTGTCTCACAGGCTCCCTTCTGAGTTGTCTGCGGCTAATTCTTAACGGTTCCTGCGCATTGACTGCGACCAGAGTTCGCACGATCTGTGCGCTGGCACCGTTTAGAAGGCTAAGGGCGGTCAGCCACTAGAGCTCCTGTGACAGTGTTAGGCAGCGGTTGGGATCTGTGTTGTGCTGAAAGTATCTGCGATAGCGCTAGCGCTATCGAGAAACGAACTAATTCGTTGGTGTAGCTGGAAGGCAATATATTTTTTATATATACAGAGAGACTGTGTAGCCAGTAGTGTTGGGCGAACATCTAGATGTTCGGGTTCGGGCCGAACAGGCCGAACATGGCCGCGATGTTCGGGTGTTCGACCCGAACTCCGAACATAATGGAAGTCAATGGGGACCCGAACTTTTGTGGTTTGTAAAGCCTCCTTACATGCCACATACCCCAAATTTACAGGGTATGTGCACCTTGGGAGTGGGTACAAGAGGAAAAAAAAATTAGCAAAAAGAGCTTATAGTTTTTGAGAAAATCGATTTTAAAGTTTCAAAGGGAAAACTGTCTTTTAAATGCGGGAAATGTCTGTTTTCTTTGCACAGGTAACATGTTTTTTGTCGGCATGCAGTCATAAATGTAATACATATAAGAGGTTCCAGGAAAAGGGACCGGTAACGCTAACCCAGCAGCAGCACACGTGATGGAACAGGAGGAGGGTGGCGCAGGAGGAGAAGAAGGCCACGCTTTGTGAGACACAACAACCCCGGCCTTGCATGAGGGCAAGAAGCGTGCGGATAGCAGGCTTTGTACCGCCATGCAGTCATAAATGTAATAAAGATAAGTGGTTCAATAAACAGGGACCACGCGGCAACGCTAACCCAGCAGCAGCAGACGTGATGGAACAGGAGGAGGCGCAGGAGGAGAAGGCCACGCTTTGTGAGACACAACAACCCAGGCCTTGCATGAGGGCAAGAAGCGTGCGGATAGCATGCTTTGTACCGCCATGCAGTCATAAATGTAATAAAGATAAGTGGTTCAATAAACAGGGACCACGCGGCAACGCTAACCCAGCAGCAGCACACGTGATGGAACAGGAGGAGGGTGGCGCAGGAGGAGAAGAAGGCCACGCTTTGTGAGACACAACAACCCCGGCCTTGCATGAGGGCAAGAAGCGTGCGGATAGCAGGCTTTGTACCGCCATGCAGTCATAAATGTAATAAAGATAAGTGGTTCAATAAACAGGGACCACGCGGCAACGCTAACCCAGCAGCAGCAGACGTGATGGAACAGGAGGAGGCGCAGGAGGAGAAGGCCACGCTTTGTGAGACACAACAACCCAGGCCTTGCATGAGGGCAAGAAGCGTGCGGATAGCATGCTTTGTACCGCCATGCAGTCATAAATGTAATAAAGATAAGTGGTTCAATAAACAGGGACCACGCAGCAACGCTAACCCAGCAGCAGCAGACGTGATGGAACAGGAGCAGGCGCAGGAGGAGAAGGCCACGCTTTGTGAGACACAACAACCCAGGCCTTGCATGAGGGCAAGAAGCGTGCGGATAGCATGCTTTGTACCGCCATGCAGTCATAAATGTAATAAAGATAAGTGGTTCAATAAACAGGGACCACGCGGCAACGCTAACCCAGCAGCAGCAGACGTGATGGAACAGGAGCAGGCGCAGGAGGAGAAGGCCACGCTTTGTGAGACACAACAACCCAGGCCTTGCATGTGGACAAAAAGCGTGCGGATATAGCAGCAATGCTTTTTGCCGCCATGCAGTCATAAATGTAATACAGATGAGAGGTTCAATAAACAGGGCCCGGAAACGCAACACCATCCCAGATGTTCATTGGTCATGTTACTTGGTTGGGGTCCTGGAGTGTTGCGTAGTCATTTCCAATCCAGGATTGATTCATTTTAATTTGAGTCAGACGGTCTGCATTTTCTGTAGAGAGGCGGATACGCCGATCTGTGACGATGCCTCCGGCAGCACTGAAACAGCGTTCCGACATAACGCTGGCTGCCGGGCAAGCCAGCACCTCTATTGCGTACATTGCCAGTTCGTGCCAGGTGTCTAGCTTCGATACCCAATAGTTGAAGGGTGCAGATGGATGGTTCGACACAGCTACGCCATCTGACATGTAGTCCTTGACCATCTTCTCCAGGCGATCGGTGTTGGAGGTGGATCTGCACGCTTGCTGTTCAGTGGGCTGCGGCTGCATGGGTGTCAGAAAATTTTCCCACTCCAAGGACACTGCCGATACCATTCCCTTTTGGGTACTAGCTGCGGCTTGCGTTGTTTGCTGCCCTCCTGGTCGTCCTGGGTTTGCGGAAGTCAGTCTGTCTGCGTACAACTGGCTAGAGGAGGGGGAGGATGTCAATCTCCTCTCTAAAGTCTCCACAAGGGCCTGCTGGTATTCTTCCATTTTGACCTGTCTGACTCTTTCTTCAAGCAGTTTTGGAACATTGTGTTTGTACCGTGGATCCAGAAGGGTATAAACCCAGTAATTGGTGTTGTCCAGAATGCGCACAATGCGTGGGTCACGTTCAATGCAGTCTAGCATGAATTGAGCCATGTGTGCCAGAGTCCTACCAGAATCCTCATCATCCTCTTGTGAGCGTTGTGATAGTTGTTGTGATGCATCATAGTCGTCACCTTCCTCCTGGTCTGCTTCTGCTGACCATTCGCGTTGAATTGTGGAAGTCCAACGTGCACCGCTCTGGCCCTCGTCAGTGGTGGCATGAAATTCCTGCTCCAACTCCAGCTGTTCCTCCTCCTCTTCTTCGTCATAGCTGCTGGGGCCAGCGTTCCCTGAGGCGGATGGCCTGATGTTGGTACCATCACGCTGATCGTTTTCTCCTTCAGATTCCCCCAGTTGCATCATGACAGCTGTTTCCTTGATTTTTAACATCGACCTCTTCAGTAAACACAGCAGTGGTATGGTAATGCTGACTGAAGAGTTGTCACTGCTCACAAGCAACGTGGATTGCTCAAAATTTTGGAGGACTTGGCAGAGGTCCAACATGTTGGCCCAATCGGATCCACAGAAGCTTGGCAGCTGGCCGGATGCGCCTCGGTACTGCGCCGTCATGTACTGGACCACTGCACTCTTCTGCTCGCAAAAGCGGGCTAGCATGTGCAGCGTAGAATTCCAGCGCGTAGGGACATCACACAGCAAGCGATGGTGGGGGAGATTGAAGCGCTCCTGCATCTTGGCGAGTGCCCCCGAAGCAGTACTGGAATTTCTACAATGTTTGGACACTCGACGCACCTTCAACAGCAGATCGGGCACGCCTGGGTATGTCCTCAGGAACCGCTGAACTACTAGGTTCATCACGTGTGCCAGGCAAGGGATGTGTGTCAGCTTAGCCAACCTTAAAGCGCGAATGAGATTACTCCCATTATCACACACAACCATGCCCGGTTTCAGGTCCAGCGGTGCCAGCCACAAATCCGTCTGTTCCTTTATTCCCCTCCAAATTTCCTCCCCTGTGTGCTGCTTATCCCCAAGGCAGATTAGCTTCAGCAACGCTTGCTGACGCATGCCAACAGCTGTGCTGCACTGCTTCCACGATCCTACTGCTGCTGGGTTAGCGTTTCCGGATGAGGTACAGCTTTGAGATGCGTTGGAGGAGAAGGAGTCAGAGAGGTAGGTGCTGCTGTTGTTATCCAGTGGGAGGGACGGCGGTGCAGCTGTTTGTGGCGTGGGCAACACCCGTGCCGTAGCAGGTGAGGAATCGCTGCCAGGCTCCACAAGGTTCACCCAGTGCGCGGTAAGGGAGATGTATCGACCCTGGCCGAACGCACTCGTCCAGGTGTCAGTGGTGAGGTGAACCTTGCAGGCAACGGCATTCTTCAAGCTTCGGGTTATTTTGCTGACCACGTGCTCATGCAACTCAGGCACTGCAGAGCGTGCAAAGTGGTAGCGGCTGGGAACCACGTAACGTGGGATGGCCACTGACATCATGCCCTTGAAGCTGTTTGTCTCCACCAATCGATATGGCAGCATTTCGCAGGCCAGAAGCTTGGCTATGCTGGCTGTTACTGCCACGGCCCGGGGGTCATTTGCTGGCAATTTCCTCTTGCGCTCAAACATCTCCGACACAGACAACTGAACCGTAGCGCTGCACACGGAAGGGCTGTTGGTTGTTGTGTTTGATGAACACTGGGAGACCTCAAGAGCACTACTCCGGAAAGTGACAGTGTCAGCGTCGTCTGATGTTTGTGAATGTTGTGAACCACGCGATGGCTGGGCTACTGCTGCTGCTGAGGCGGGTCTGGTGAACCCAAGGGAGGCAGTGTTGTTTCTGGTACCCTGTCCTGACGCGTTTGCCCAAAGAGTGGGATGTTTGTATAGCATGTGACGGCTCATGCTGGTGGTGGAGAGGTTGTTAATATTTTTCCCCCTGCTCAGGCGGGTCTTGCACACCTTGCAAATCGCCATGGTAACATCCTCAGTGCAGTCTTCAAAGAAAGCCCAGACTTTGGAGCACCTGCCTCCTTGCTGGCGATTTCTGTTTGCTCCTCTTTTGCCTCTCACTTGAACTTCCACGCTTGTGGTGCCTGAAATTGCGCGCCGCCTACCTTGTGGCACAAGGCGAACTCGTGCAGCAGTGTGTTCTTCAACAGACTCATCTGTGCTGCTGCTACGACGGCGATGTTCTCGTTCACAAACAAAATCTGGGTCTCTGTCCACATTGTCCATACCCTCCTCTTCCATCTCCTCAAACTCGTCATATGTCATTGTGGGCCACCGCCGTGGAGTAGAGCTCCCCACAACAACCTCTGCGCAGCACACTCCAACGTCGTCTTCCAGATCTTGTCGGCCGACCTCCTGCAATTGCAACCCCTCCTGCCCAAATTGCTCTGGGATTTGGGTTTCCGAGTCCTCTTCGGACTCGCCTTGTATTTCAGTGCGCGGTGCATTTCCCACAGTTAACGGTTGTGAATCCAGGCACAACATTTCTGGCTGTTCCTCCATTGACCTTTGAAAGGTGGAAGTTTGTTGGGCTGGGAATAGCTCCTGCGAATACCCCATTGTGTCCTGAGGTAATTCATCGGACTGGTTATCTGGCAGTTGTGTGCGTGGTGTCGCTGCCGGTTGTGTCAGCTTTGTGCCCACTGGCTCCTTGTAACTGGCTGAGGACTCGGACCTCGTGCGTGATGTGCTGGTGCTGCTTAACCCACTGCTGGACGCTTGAGAGGTCATCCAAGTAATTATCTGGTCCTGTTCTTTTGGATTTGTGAGGGTTGTTGTCCTGGACAACATGGGCGGTATTGAGTGGGTTTTCTTGGGTGCTCCCCTGTGGCCTGTACGTGAACCGTCAGGGGAAACACCTCTTCCCTTGCCCCTCCCTCTTTCACCGGATTTCTTCCTCATTTCACTTATCCTTACAGTACACGCTGACTGGCAGCAGTACAGTGGCAGTACAGAAATGCTATACAGTACCACTATTCCCAGCAGCGACACAGAGCACAATGCTATACAGTGACGGGTGAGCGGTGTACCACTATTCCCAGCAGACACAGAACAGTACACAGAATGCTATATAGTGTGGCTGAACGAGCGGTGTACCACTATTCCCAGCAGACACAGAACAGTACACAGAATGCTATATAGTGTGGCTGAACGAGCGGTGTACTACTGTTCCCAGCAGACACAGAACAGTACACAGAATGCTATATAGTGTGGCTGAACGAGCGGTGTACTACTGTTCCCAGCAGACACAGAACAGTACACAGAATGCTATATAGTGTGGCTGAACGAGCGGTGTACCACTATTCCCAGCAGACACAGAACAGTACACAGAATGCTATATAGTGTGGCTGAACGAGCGGTGTACTACTGTTCCCAGCAGACACAGAACAGTACACAGAATGCTATATAGTGTGGCTGAACGAGCGGTGTACTACTGTTCCCAGCAGACACAGAACAGTACACAGAATGCTATATAGTGTGGCTGAACGAGCGGTGTACTACTGTTCCCAGCAGACACAGAACAGTACACAGAATGCTATATAGTGTGGCTGAACGAGCGGTGTACTACTGTTCCCAGCAGACACAGAACAGTACACAGAATGCTATATAGTGTGGCTGAACGAGCGGTGTACCACTATTCCCAGCAGACACAGAACAGTACACAGAATGCTATATAGTGTGGCTGAACGAGCGGTGTACTACTGTTCCCAGCAGACACAGAACAGTACACAGAATGCTATATAGTGTGGCTGAACGAGCGGTGTACCACTATTCCCAGCAGACACAGAACAGTACACAGAATGCTATATAGTGTGGCTGAACGAGCGGTGTACTACTGTTCCCAGCAGACACAGAACAGTACACAGAATGCTATATAGTGTGGCTGAACGAGCGGTGTACCACTGTTCCCAGCAGACACAGAACAGTACACAGAATGCTATATAGTGTGGCTGAACGAGCGGTGTATTACTGTTCCCAGCAGACACAGAACAGTACACAGAATGCTATATAGTGTGGCTGAACGAGCGGTGTACTACTGTTCCCAGCAGACACAGAACAGTACACAGAATGCTATATAGTGTGGCTGAACGAGCGGTGTACTACTGTTCCCAGCAGACACAGAACAGTACACAGAATGCTATATAGTGTGGCTGAACGAGCGGTGTACTACTGTTCCCAGCAGAATCAGAGTGGCAGTAAACAATGGTATATAGTCTGGCTGAGCGGTGTACACAGAGTGTCAGTAAACAATGGTATATAGTCTGGCTGAGCGGTGTACACACAATGCTATATAGTCTGCTATATAGTGTCAGTAAACAATGGTATATAGTCTGGCTGAACGAGCGGTGTACTACTGTTCCCAGCAGACACAGAACAGTACACAGAATGCTATATAGTGTGGCTGAACGAGCGGTGTACCACTGTTCCCAGCAGACACAGAACAGTACACAGAATGCTATATAGTGTGGCTGAACGAGCGGTGTACCACTGTTCCCAGCAGACACAGAACAGTACACAGAATGCTATATAGTGTGGCTGAACGAGCGGTGTACTACTGTTCCCAGCAGACACAGAACAGTACACAGAATGCTATATAGTGTGGCTGAACGAGCGGTGTACTACTGTTCCCAGCAGACACAGAACAGTACACAGAATGCTATATAGTGTGGCTGAACGAGCGGTGTACTACTGTTCCCAGCAGACACAGAACAGTACACAGAATGCTATATAGTGTGGCTGAACGAGCGGTGTACTACTGTTCCCAGCAGACACAGAACAGTACACAGAATGCTATATAGTGTGGCTGAACGAGCGGTGTACTACTGTTCCCAGCAGACACAGAACAGTACACAGAATGCTATATAGTGTGGCTGAACGAGCGGTGTACTACTGTTCCCAGCAGACACAGAACAGTACACAGAATGCTATATAGTGTGGCTGAACGAGCGGTGTACTACTGTTCCCAGCAGCGACACACAATGACTGGGGGGGACCCTGGCTAGCGTGGCTGGAGCGCGAACTACCCTGCCTGCCTACCCAAAGCTAAACCCACAGACAAATGGCGGAGATATGACGTGGTTCGGGTATTTATTTACCCGAACCACGTGACAGTTCGGCCAATCAGAGCGCGTTCGGGTCCGAACCACGTGACCCGTTCGGCCAATCACAGCGCTAGCCGAACGTTCGGGGAACGTTCGGCCATGCGCTCTTAGTTCGGCCATATGGCCGAACGGTTTGGCCGAGCACCGTCAGGTGTTCGGCCGAACTCGAACATCACCCGAACAGGGTGATGTTCTGCAGAACCCGAACAGTGGCGAACACTGTTCGCCCAACACTAGTAGCCAGTACCCCTTCCCCAAAGTTTTATTTTATTTGGCATGGAAATGTCCGGGAACTACCAGAACATGTGCCTAGCAGACCTGGAAAATCTTTGCGAAGAGAGGGGCATTGGCATCCTCCGCAAGACAAAACGGGACCTGATAGCAGACTTGTCCAGATGGGATGCCCAGCAACTGCGGGAGCCGGGAGTGTCCGCTGAGGTGGATACCCGCCCATCTGACAATCAAGGGGAACCAGAGGCTGAAGATCTTAGGCGTACAGAGGTTGAGCATCCTGCGGGCCCTGTTGCAACAGTTACGCCAGAGACTGTCAGTATGGACCCCAATCCCAGAGTTTCTGACATTACTCGCCCGGAACTGGCCAGTACTGGACTGTCCATGGGTGCTGACCCGGTAATGCAGCAGGCATTACAAAAGCTGATGGAGACTGACCTGGAAAAGTACATGCAGTACATGGAAGCACGAGAGGAACGGGAGCGCCAATCTGCAGAACGCAAAGCTGCTGCTGCTGCTGCTGAACGCCACGCGGAGAGGGATGCCGCAGAGGCGCGGGAGAGACGACAGCATGAGCTCAACATGGCAAAGGTGCAACAGGCCAGCCGGAGTTCACCGCCCAGCCTCCCTGCTGAAGGAGCTGCAGCACCCGTAAGTGCAAAATTTAAATTTGCTAATATTGAAAAAGACACTGACATTGACTTGTTTTTGCGGTCTTTTGAAAAAGCATGCCGTCAGTATCGTCTGTCCCAAGACCAGTGGGCCAGACATCTGACACCTTTGCTGCGCTACAAAGCGCTTGATGCTTTCGCAGAATTGCCTGCGGAAAAGGATAATGATTATGATGCTATAAAAGACGCTATCATTACTAAGTACCAGCTGACGCCAGAAGCCTATCGCAAAAAGTTCAGGGCCTGGCAGAAAAAGTCTTCTGATTCGTACCGAGATGTGGTCAGCAGCTTGCTCACCACACTCCGCCAGTGGACACTCGGCCTCACCAAAGGGTCTTATGGCGTCCTGGAGGACTTGATAGTCCTGGAACAATTTCTGAACATTTGCCCTGCTGATGTACGACAGTTTGTGTTAGAACGCAGGCCGGCTTCAGCCACTGTCGCTGCAGACCTTGCTGAGACTTTTGCAACTACCCGGGTGGCTGATACACGCAGAACTGTCCCATCCAGCTGGAGAGGAGGTCAGCCCAATACCTCGGCAGACCCTCCTGCCCCTGTGAGCCGTCCGCCACAGAGGCCACCCAGCGCAGCTGCTGCACCCAGGCCCGCAGCGCCTGGAGAGGTCACCTGTCACTACTGCCGCCAGCCCGGACACATGAAATTCGACTGTCCGGAGCGGAGACAGACACCACCAGCACCTGGATCATCTGCATCACCTGCACCTCACCCACAGCAGAGGCAGCCCGCCAGCGAACCACAGCCTGGATCATCCGATTTTGTCCTGTTTGCCCGCGGAAAGGAAATCCGCGACCGAACCGACCAGCAGCAACTTGTTAGAGTGAACGGCAAAGTTGTCACCGGATTTCGAGACACCGGAGCTGACATCACGTTAGTTCACTCACATCTTGTGCCAAAGGAGAGCATCAGCTCCAGCCGATCCCTTGCCCTTACTGGAGTAGAGGGCACCCTTTTCCACATAGCCCACGCCAGAGTGAAGCTGGATTGGGGAGTGGGAGGGGTCCACGAAAGGGTTGTTGGGGTTATGAAGGATCTCCCAGTCCCTGTGTTGCTGGGGACTGATTTGGGCAAGCTTGTGTCCTACTATGAACCTGCCACGACCGCCTTGTCGCTCACGGAAGGAGACGGACTCTCCACCCACCACCAGGTACTTTATACACTTGGGGGAGCACCAGGGGGAGGTGGGTTGAATGTGCCCAGTTCAAGGGTACCAGGTTCAATAGTGCCTGCTTCAAAGGCACCTGAGTTTGATGTACAGACTGTCTGTTGTGATGATGCTGTAACTGTACCTGAGTTTACTGTACAACCTATCTGTAATGAAAAAATGTCTATACCTGTCAATATCATTACTGCATGCAATGATGATTTGAGTACTGTCCGTCTGTGCCATTCTGACAGTGTACCGGTGCTAGCAGTACCGCGCAGCTGCACTGCTCAGAACCTGGGCTCAGAACAGGTGGAGGGGGTTCCGGCCTCCTCCCCCTCCTCTGACCGCAGGGATGAGACCTTTCAGCCGCTGGCCTCGTGTGACATGAGCCAGTTGGCTGAAACTGACAGCGCCGTATTCTCAGCCGCACTACAAAGTGACCCAAGCCTGGAGGTGCTCAGGCAGCGAGCCGCTGAGCCCCTCGCAGACGGGGCTGCTTTCAATGTGTACTGGGAAGGTGGGAGACTGTACAGTGAGTCTGTGCAGCCCCCTACAGGTGGATCCCATGCGAATACCAAATGGCTTGTGGTCCCAAGTGCGTTCAGGGGACATGTGCTGAAATCTGCACATGGTAATCCTCTGACAGGGCACTCAGGTGTCCGCAAGACACTTGCCGGTATTCGGAAACAGTTTTATTGGCCCCGGATGAACAGGGATGTAGCAAACTACTGCCGAGCATGTGCCGTCTGTCAGGAGCTGGGAAGGTCCAGGGATTCCCGCGGGGTTCCCTTAGGTCCACAGCCACTTAGCAGGGGAACCCTGCATGGGCTGGCTGTTGACCTAACCAACCCACTGCCCGTTGTCAGCAGTCCCGGCAGACACCACGTCCGACTGCAGTGGCGCAAACGCCCTGTCCAGAACGGTCCATGTTGGGTCAACCCTGAGGGTAGCAGACCGCGACCGGTCCAGGGGAACCGAGCCACAGGCTCCAATAGGTTTTCCCGCCGTACCGGCAACTCGAGGCCCGTCAGCCAGGTTAGCGGCGCCGCCACACATCTTGCGGATGAATGGCTAAGCCACGGACAAGGGGGAGGGCTGTCACGGACGATTGCGGGGACGCAGGCGCGTCCTGGAACCGCCCGTGAAGAAAATAACGATCGCACTCGATTCCTGCATCGATTGCGCCCCAGATCAATAAAACCAAGATCTGATGTGCAGTATCCCTCTGCTTAGGAACAGCTGGGGAATCTGTCTTAGCTGAAATGACAGCCTGGGGGGAAGGTGTTAATTAGCTTGGACATATTCCCTGTGGAAGGCACAATTTCCCTTTTGGTTCTGCGAACCAGGTGACACTTAGCTGATCTCATGGAGATGTTAATTAACCAAAGGAGGCCTAGGTCCTCCACACTGAACCATCTTGCACTCATCAGATGCCAGCTTGAGGATATGCTGGTATCCACCTGGTCTGAACTCTGAACTCTGGACTTTGAAACCAAGGACTTTATGATTCTTCCCACAATAAGGACATCTTTCCAGGAACTAAGTATTTTTCTCCCTTCTTTTATTTTTCATACTGGCTATTACTGTTTTAATAATTGTTGATTTTCATAATTGTCTGTATATATTAATTATTTATATTGCGTGAATAAACGACTTTCCCCAAGTCATTCACTGTTTCGCTACCCTGCTTATCAGCACACACAGAAATGATCCCGGGTCTCTGAAGATACGCTACTGTTTGTTTGTTGTTGGCTAGACAGAATATCGTGTGTTTAACCGTTTTATTCGCAGGATTAGTCAGTCAGTTAGTGGGCCCCACGGTCCCATAGTAACCGCGGTGGTGGCAGTTTACTCTGAACCAGTAGGTGACGTTGTAATTACCCGTGTCTCACAGGCTCCCTTCTGAGTTGTCTGCGGCTAATTCTTAACGGTTCCTGCGCATTGACTGCGACCAGAGTTCGCACGATCTGTGCGCTGGCACCGTTTAGAAGGATAAGGGCGGTCAGCCACTAGAGCTCCTGTGACAATTACAACAAAACAAAAAAAGTATTTGGCTTGAGGAATGCCCTATAAACTACATGAAAGGAACACAATCATGCAATGAGTAAAAGTTTAGATCCACTTTAAGCATGTTAATAATTGCAAAATTATAATGCAAAAGTCTGAATCCACGTGATCATCCCTAGTCTCTGTGCACCACTATACTAGCCCTATGAAAGAGGGATTGTCAGCCATAAAATCAAATTCCATTTGCTCGCTGCTCTGTGTTTATTACGTAGTCTACATCATGACCCTGCATTGCAAGCATTCCAATATAATCATAAAAGTTTCTGCTGTAATAAATCTTATCTCAGTCAGTCTGTCTCTAGTCTGGTACATTGCCAGGGAGAGTGAAGCTTTTTTTCTAGTCCCCTCCTACATTCCTTGCTCCTCACTGATTGGCTGAGGGGAGTTCAGTATGACACAAGGCTGAAAAGGAAAATGCACCTCACCCCTCTGCAGAAGCAGCAGAAATATGATCTATGCTGTGCACACAGGTGTTTACAAAGCAAGCTAGATATGACAGTGCAGTTTTTACAGAGCTCAGTGGGGAGGAGGCTAGCAATGAATACACCGGCAGGCGGGCAGATGAGGAAAAAAAAAGTGACTGAGGAAATGACATCAGGATTAGCTTTAATCAGAGGCAGTAAAGATGGAAAATGCCTAGAACAGTTTTCTCTTTATTTACTGTATAAAATTCATTGAAATCAAAATGTGGAAAGTACACTATATATGTTATTAGTAAATATTCATCTACTAATATATATGTGTTTATGTACACACCATAGTTACATACACTTGGCACTGAGAGATGAGAAAACAAGTCAATAAAATAATAATAATAAAAAAAATATCATTTGATTTTATTTTGTAGCAAGATTTTACTTTTAACCTAAAGATGCTGATACAGCTTAATTTTCTTTTTGTGTTTTTGTTGTTAAAAATGATACACAGGCAGAATACAGCAGCCATTGCTACTGGCCTTCCTCTTATACCCACCAACAGCAATTCACAAACAAAAACAAAAAAGAAAGAAAGAAACAAAGGATAAAGAAGGGGGAAAAAAATCCTCCTCCTCTCGGAAAATACTTTTTCTTTGCATGAGATTAAACAAATGCAGCAACTATTATAAATATTAGACAAGCAGCTTGCTTCCTTTCACACAACACAAAGGGTGACATAACCAAGCAGAAAAGCCGAGTATTTTAATTCCCTTCTTAGGCATGCCTGTGCTCCTTGACTTTGCAAAATGTCATTTAAGGAATAAGCTCCTGGGGCCGCGGCACAACACACGGCTCTACACATTTACATAGAGGTGAGCATCTGCGGCGGCATGACTGAGGAGCCACCTTACCGCCCCCCCCCCCCCTCCCTCCCCACCGCCTCCCCCCCCCCCACCATTCCACCCAAGATTTATATCCAGGTTCACAAGACTTCCCTGCGGGGAAAGTGGTAGGGCCAGTGCCAGCAAGGTATTTTCAATAAAGCATCCTGAACTACAAACAGGAGAAACAAGAGTTGAAATGATTTCCTACATGGATGTTCCCGTGTCATAAATCACAAATAACAAGGAATTGCGGCATAAAGTGCCTGTTTATTAAACGTCTCTCGGCATTCTGGGCTTCATCATTCTAGGCGAGTGGAAGTTTCGTATGGGGCAAAGGTAATGGAGTCTGGAGAATAGCGAGGTGTGAATAGACAAGCTAATAAGTTGCTGCATCGGAACTCGATGTTAGCCTAAGAAGGCAAAGTCACCTCTCTGCTCAGAACGATGCTGTACTTTGTGTCGAGGCCGGTCCCGGCTGCTGTGATCATGCCAAGGAATGATTTGTCTCAGAAGAACAAGACAGAAAGGAAATAAAACTATGGAAATAGCCAGAGAAAGAAATACGATAGATTCAAGTGGAAATAATTTTGTGTTTCGGTGGAGGAGTCCTCAGACTCTTCTAAGTAGAGGAACATTTTCACCAGCCTACAGTCTAACTAACTGACACTCAATATGCAGGCGTTAATTGGCTAATTGTACAGGTACTAGGAAGCCTTAGCGCTTGACATGAACCAGGCGCCGATGAGCCACAGTGAGACTGGGTGTTAGGTTGGCCAGCCAGGTCACCTCCCATACTTTTATAACCCCTTCCACTGCATGCCACACCTCTGCCTATCCTTACGTAATCCCTCCCACATCAGCCACACCTCCTGTATTGCTATCCTGCTTTAAAGGATTGCAATATTTAAATTTAGTAATAACTAGCAGTGGAATTTTAGGACACAGGCAGTTTGAGTAGTCGCAGTTATGGGCTTAACCACTTCACCTCCAAGGGTTTTTCCTCTTGAAAAACAGAGCGATTTTCACCTGTCAGCACTCCTTCCA
This sequence comes from Hyperolius riggenbachi, assembly GCF_040937935.1. Lineage (NCBI taxonomy): Eukaryota > Metazoa > Chordata > Amphibia > Anura > Hyperoliidae > Hyperolius > Hyperolius riggenbachi. The sequence continues at coordinate 6,552,544 of NC_090653.1, forward strand.
TTCATTCGCCTATAACTTTATTGCTACTTATCACAATTAAACAATTTATATCTTGTTTTTATCACCACCAATTAGGCTTTCTTTGGGGGTACTTTTTGCTAATAATTCTTTTAGTCTAACTGTGATTTAACAGGAAAAAGAAGAAAAAAAAAATCACCACTATAATTAAAACCCACACGTTATTTGCTTATTAGTCCCAGTTATTGCAACATTTAACATTTTTCCCTAGTACAATGTAGGCGCCAATATTTTATTTGGAAATAAAGGTGCATTTTTTTCAGTTTTGCGTCCATCACTAATTACAAGCCCATAATTTAAAAAGTATATACATTTTTGACATACATATTAAAAAAGTTCAGTACCTAAGGTAACACTATATATATATATATATATATATATATATATATATATATATATATATATATATATATAAATATATATATATATATTTTTTTGGGGGGGTTACTATTGGAAAGTGTGGGGAGTAAGGGGTTAATTCTCATTGTATAAAAAGTCTGATCATTGAAAAAAAAATGTGTATGTGTCAGACACTAGAGCAAGGAAATTACTAATTATTCAGGGTAATTAGGATGCTATAGAACACCTTGGACTATTTGGAATAGTATAGAACTTTGGATTTTCCCACAGACGGTGACAGTTTGTGAAGGGTATGAATAATTTTGGACTGGACACTTTTTGCTCAAATGTAAATAAAAGCTGAGAAATGTTTTGGTTTTTTTCCCACAATAATGCCTCTTGTACATCGTCTTATTATCTTTTTGGAGACACCTATGTCATTTCCCATCAAAAAAGTACTTGCCGGTTGAATAAAAGTAACTTTGGGTCAAAATTTGCCAGGGTTATGAATAATTATGAGCAGCACTGTAAGAGTAGGAGGATAAATACAATTATATATCAGTTTATCTTTTTTTTCAGTTGACGTTTGCCTAAACTATTTTGGGGGTTCACCCCTTTCACAACCCCACTGGTGCCACATGTAGTTGTCTGATATGGGCACTATAAGATGAAACGTCAGACTCTTTGTTTGTTAATTATTGAGGCACTTGTCTTATTGAGGCACTTCAGAATAAGAATCATACCTTTGTTATCGTCTCGTCATAAAAAATAGATTGCAAAGGTCCTCTCCACCTCTTGTCAAGCCTTCACGGTAATGTCGTATTTTTCAATTAAAGTCTTTTATTAAACAAAAGTGTTAAAAATCTCCCCCAGGCTTCAGGGAACATGTGTTCTTTTATATTATCGTTTTTTTTTTTTTTTTACTTCAGTATTTAATTTAAAAATAAACCAACTAGTATGAAATTCAAATATCAAAACAAAACATGCTTTATGAATTCTGCTTAGACGCAACCTCTGATTATGAAAGAAACTGTTAGAAGGAAATATGACCCTGAAGTGTGAGAAACACCTGTAACAATCATTAAACAGGATTTCCCGCCCTTAACTGTTGTTTTTTATCCATCACAGTAGAAGCAAAGTTGCTGTAAATGATTTGTTTATTTTCAGAGGTTTCGGATAATATGCACTTTGCATTCACACCATCTCATGCACGACATCTCTCACTATCTCTAGCAAACAAAGCTGAGTGAAGTGATAAATAAACACAAAACAGCTAAGATATTCTCAGCGTTAAAGAGGAACTGTCGCAGAAAATCGTAAAATGTAAAACAAATACAAATAGGAAGTATGGGCAGCACGGTGGCGTAGTGGTTAGCTCTCTCGCCTTGCAGCGCTGGGTCCCTGGTTCGAATCCCAGCCAGGGCACTATCTGCAAAGAGTTTGTATGTTCTCTCCGTGTCTGCGTGGGTTTCCTCCGGGCACTCCGGTTTCCTCCCACATTTCAAAAACATACAGATAAGTTAATTGGCTCCCCCTAAAAAAAAAAAAAAAAAAAAAAAAAAAAAATGGCCCTAGACTACAGTACTTACACTACATAATATAGACATATGGCAATGGTAGGGATTAGATTGTGAGCTCCTTTGAGGGACAGTTAGTGACAAGATATATATATACACTGTACAGCGCTGCGTAATATGTCGGCGCTATAAAAATACTAAATAATAATAATAATAATAATATGTTTCTTCTAGAGCAAAATGAGCCACAAATTACTTCTCTCCTATGTTGCTGGCATTTACAGTAGTAGAAATCTGACATTACCAACAGGTTTTGGGCTAGTCCATCTCTCCATGGGGGATTCTCAGCATGGCCTGTATTCTTTATAAAGACACTTCCTGAAAAAGATTGATACAATGATGCTGACCGGCCTCCCTGCTCACCGTACACTTTTTTAGCAGTTGGACGGAGCAACTGCCATTCACTAAGTGCATTTTAAAAAATAAAGAAATCCCTGTGAACCCCCCATGAGGAGATGGGCTAGTCCAAAACCTGTAGGTTCTGTCAGATTTCTACTACCTACTGTAAGTGAAAGCAACATAGGAGAAACGTAATTTATGGGCCATTTTACTCTGGAAGAAACCTACTTCTTAATTGTATATGTTTACATATATTTTACATTTTAGGATTTTCGCAACAGAGGTCCTTTAAGGATAACCCAGGGAGACTAATTTCAGAAAAAATGTGGCATTTTGGATAGCTTGGCAATGGCTTACATAATCTTCTGAATTTGCATTGACGTCTTATCTCTCCATCTTTGAGAACATTCATCACTTCCTGGACAGACAGGAAGTAGTGATATATCTGGAACAGTGACACATACAGCAACAATTAAAACCTTTTTTTTCAGAATGGAGGAATCTGCACCTGAGTTGCTGTCCTTGGGACTAGCAGGTTTCACAGTAAACTAGAACAGACCTTATGAGATGTTGTGTGGAAGGGGTATGGCCCGATTGAATACAAAAAATATTGATATATATTATTTGTAAAAATACAAAACTTTATTCATCACTTGCAGAAGACAATATACAAAATTAGCATAAAAACATATATGGCAGCGGAGAATCCCACATCCCCAACGACCCACACCCCAAAACCCACTGAACCTAGGGCCCTCTAATTCAGAAAGAATCTAACCAGTGGACTCAGTGCACGTAGATAATGGCTGAAAGCTGCGCAGCTTAATAAACAAAAAATAAAAAAATATATCAAAAAAAAAATATATCAAAAAAGAAAAACAAAATCAAGGAACAAAAGAGTCCAATCTTGTTGCATGACTATAGCCAGAGTTCATCGTGGATATTCCAATATAAAGAGAGGCCTAAACAAGGAAAAGCAGGTATCCTCAACTCTCAGCAAACCATGCAGGCATCACCTCAGGTATTTGTCAGCTCATTGATATTCACATGTGCTCAACTCCTTATTTGCTTATTAAGCTCTTCCTGATGTCCATACTGACATGTGCATGTAGTTTCCTGTGTCTCTGGCAAGCAATGCCTGTTGCACATGCATAGAGAGCCGAATTGTGCAGCGTTAGGTGGAAGCAAAAGTCCATGCAAGTAGTTCAAATGAACACAGACAGATTGGAAGATATTGGCATTGTTGGCATGGGAAGTACTTTGCAGAGAAGCGTATTAGAGCTGAAGACAGATCAAGCAGCCAGTGAATACAAAGCAGCAGCAGCCATAGAGCATGATGGCAATGTGTGTCAGCCAAAGCATATGGATTGCATAAAGTTGCCCAATGGGCTCTTACTCATCCGGACAGGATTCCTGCAGGTGTCAGCAGCTTTTGTCCGAGAGGAGGTGATGTCCTATTGGAGCATGGGGAAGTCAGACACCAGGAAGGTCCGCCGCCATATGAGAGGACGGCGTCTCACAGTAAACCCAATAAAGCTTCCAGGATGTTTAAAGGGACTGGATGTGGGGGTTGGGGGGGTTGGGGGCTACTCCAATAGGGAAACAGATGGCAATAAAACCCTAGCAGTGCACTATTAAATACTAAAATCTGTTTCCTGAAATGGGGATGTGAGGTATGGGAAACACCTCATAGATTTAGTTACCACAGTATGGGCCATCCCTCCCACTCCTCCACCATTACTATTGCATAGGATACATGGAGCATTATATAAAGTATTATATAACATAAAGATAAGCAAACAGGGGCAGCTTGGTGGCCTTGCAGCACTAGGCCCCCCATTTGAATTCCAGCCATGGCCCTATCTGCACAGACTTGGTATGTTCTCCCCAATCTGCATTGGTTTCCCCTGGGCACTCTGGTTTCCTCCAGCACAGAAACAACACAGTTAAGTTACCAGGTTTCCCTTTAAAATGAACATAGACTTTGATGGACAAATGACTATGGTAGGTAGGTACGGTAGATTGTGAGCTCCTCTGAGGACAGTCAGTGACATGACTATGTACTCTGTAATGTGCTGCAGGAGATGTCAGTGCTATATAAATACATAATAATAATAATAATAATAATAATAATAATAATAATAATAATAATAATAATAATAATAATAATAATAATATGGTATGACATTACACTATGACTATGGTAGGATTAGATTGTGAGCTACTCTGAGGACAGTCAGTGACATGACTATGTATTCTGTACAGTGCTGCAGAAGATGTCAGTGCTATATAAATACATAATAATAATATGGTAGGACATTAGACTATGACTATGGTAGGATTAGAGTGTGAGCTCCTCTGCGGACAGTCAGTGACATGGCTATGCACTCTGTAATGTGCTGCAGAAGATGTCACTCAGTGCTATATAAATACATAGTAATAATATGGTAGGACATTAGACTATGACTATGGTAGGATTAGATTGTGAGCTCCTCTGAGGACAGTCAGTGACATGACTATGTACTCTGTAATGTGCTGCAGAAGATTTCAGTGCTATATACATAAATAATAGTAATAATATGGTAGGACATTAGACTATGACTATGGTAGGATTAGACTGTAAGTTCCTCTGAGGACAGTCAGTGACATGACTATGTACTCTGTAATGTGCTGCAGAAGATGTCAGTGCTATATAAATACATAATAATAATATGGGAGGACATTACACTATGACTATGGTAGGATTAGACTGTGAGCTCCTCTGAGGACAGTCAGTGACATGACTATGTACTCTGTAATGTGCTGCAGGAGATGTCAGTGCTATATAAATACATAATAATAATATGGTAGGACATTAGACTATGACTATGGTAGGATTAGACTGTAAGTTCCTCTGAGGACAGTCAGTGACATGACTATGTACTCTGTAAAGTGCTGCAGAAGATGTCAGTGCTATATAAATACATACTAATAATATGGTAGGACATTAGACTATGACTATGGTAGGATTAGATTGTGAGCTCCTCTGAGGACACTCAGTGACATGACTATGTACTCTGTAATATGCTGCAGAAGATGTCAGTGCTATATAAATACATAATAATAATATGGAAGGACATTAGACTATGACTATGGTAGGATTAGATTGTGAGCTCCTCTGAGGACACTCAGTGACATGACTATGTACTCTGTAATATGCTGCAGAAGATGTCAGTGCTATATAAATACATAATAATAATATGGTAGGACATTAGACTATGACTATGGTAGGATTAGATTGTGAGCTCCTCTGAGGACACTCAGTGACATGACTATGTACTCTGTAATGTGCTGCAGAAGATGTCAGTGCTATATAAATACATAATAATAATATGGTAGGACATTAGACTATGACTATGGTAGGATTAGAGTGTGAGCTCCTTTGAGGACAGTCAGTGACATGACTATGTACTCTGTACAGTGCTGCAGAAGATGTCAGTGCTGTATAAATACATAATAATAATATGGTAGGACATTAGACTATGACTATGGTAGGATTAGACTGTAAACTCCTCTGAGGACAGTCAGTGACATGACTATGTACTCCGTAATGTGCTGCAGAAGATGTCAGTGCTATATAAATACATAATAATATGGTAGGGCATTACACTATGACTATGGTAGGATTAGAGTGTGAGCTCCTCTGAGGACAGTCAGTGACATGGTTATGTACTCTGTACAGTGTTGCAGAAGATGTCAGTGCTATATAAATACATAATAATAATATGGTAGGACATTAGACTATGACTATGGTAGGATTAGAGTGTGAGCTCCTCTGAGGACAGTCAGTGACATTACTATGTACTCTGTAAAGTGCTGCAGAAGACGTCAGTGCTATATAAAATACAAATAGTAATAAATATATAAATGTTGTTTTTCTGTGATCCTTTGCCACCTCCAGCACTTACTCTCGTGTCCTGTGCATGTAGGGCCAGGCCGAGGCAGAGGGGAGAAAGGCTCCAGCCTCAGGGCGCAGTGTAGGAGGGGGCGCAGGGTGGGGCCGCGGCAGAGGCGAGAGAGGCTCCAGCCTCAGGGCGCAGGGTAGGAGGGGGCACAGGCCGAGGTAGAGGCGAGAGAGGCTCCAGCCTCAGGGTGCAGGGTAGGAGTGGCGCACAACTCACTTAGATATCATTCCCTTATTGGGCTTGATTCACAAAGCGGTGATAACTCAGTTATCACGCCTAAAAGACTTTAGGCGTGATAAGCGGTGCAAAGCTGAGTTATCACCGATTTGTGCTGCTCTTCGCGCGAAGCTCCCGCGCGCAAAGTTTTGCGCGCGTAGCGCACCGCGCTGCGCGCGCAAAGTCCCATAGGGCTCAATGGACGCTGCGCGCGAAGCACGGCACACTGCGCGCGCAGCGCGGTGCGCTACGCGCGCAAAACTTTGCGCGCGGGAGATCGCGCGAGTTTCTTCTTATCACTCCTAAACTGAGTTTAGGCGTGATAAAGGGCTTTTCACAGGCGTGCAAACACTTTGCACCGCTTTGTGAATCAAGCCCATTGTGTTTGAAGCAGAGAGAAATAAGAAAAGGGGATACATGGTGACTGCAAGCCAGATAACTAGAGATGAAGGGGTTGGGGGCCCTGGGGCGCCTCTTAGCCTTATAGCAGTCAGTGTGTGACGGCAGGGGTGGGAGGGATGGAGGGGCGTACTTTGGTGTCTCAGCCTTGTTGGCTGGAGGACCTCTTCCCGGCTCTGTGTGCATGCTCTTTTGGTATTTGTCATGTTCAGGAACACTGGGGTGTGCCAAGCTTTTCTAACACTTCTGCCCTACCCTCTCCACCAATGAATGGCTGGAGCATCATGTGATCAGATTATGGCTCCACCATCAGCTGGAAGGAGCACAAGAGACAGAGCTGAGGCAATAGGTGGTCACCTTTGAAGCTGTGGCAATAAGATGAGGACAGAGGCTAGAATAAAAACACTGGACGGACAAGGTACATATTTTTAAGCTAAGCATATTTAAATATACAGTATGCATCTTAAAATAGACCAATCAAATGCTGCTAATGGATCATTTGCATCTGTTTTAAAACTCCATAAATGTATATAAAACGGTTTAACAATGCGTCTCTGACCATCTCTGCTCCGGGCACAAGGAAGTATGTTGGACACTGTTGACAGTTTACAGACATTTTGGGGCGTTTCATTCTGTGTACGATTCTTTCTGGAGTATTCCTATACTTTCTGTACTGAAGAGGAGTAAAAGCTGTGAAACCCAAACCTCGACTTATTCAAAAGTAAAATAAACTTGTATCCTGGATTAGTGCATTTCTATGTTTTTTTTCCCCACCTCCTTCCCTTCATCCGCCTACATATAGTGATATGTCACCCAACAACACCCACAATACTCCTATACTTCCTGCATAATCCTCACTTTGTGTGCTGACTGCATTGCTCCTCCTCCCACGAGTTCAGCTTCCTGTGTAAGAGTCACGTCCCCCTGAACTAGAGATAAATGTGGGAGGAGGGAGACTGATGAGCAATCCAGCACAGTTCCATACAGGAAGTCGCACAAACCGCCACATCAAAGCCAACAAAAAGAATGGAAAGGCTAGCAAGTGTCTCAAATAACAATAGCGCACATACAAGAACAACTGTGCTTATCCTGCTGGAACCTAAATAAAGTAGTAAAAAAATAGTGATTTCAAGTAGCCATTACCCCTCGATAGGGACAGTAGGAAAGTCAGTTCTGAAGCTTTAATGCAACAACAACCCACTTATGAAAAACTTGGAGGCAAAGAAGAACCTATATTACATCAACCATGGGGCAACTGTGGGGGTATTTGTGTGTGTGTGTGTGTGTGTGTGTATGGGGGGGGGGGGTATGGTTCTTATGTGAAGGGGGATTGAAATGCCAGCAACTTGGATTGGGGGGGGGGGGGGGAAATCTGATCTTCTGTATAAAAATCAATTATTAGTGTTAGTCAAATTTGCTTCAGTGCAATTTACATTAATTTTATCTAAATAAGTTAAATGTAAATTTCTCTGAAATTCCCTGGGGTTTCTGTTGGTTTCCATTGATGTCCATTTCCACTAGATTTCCATACATTCTCTGTGCTTTTAATAAAATCAATATACAGGCAATGAAACTCAGATATACTGTATATACTCGCGTATAAGCCTAATCTTTCAGCATAAAAAATGTGCTGAAGAGTTACCCCTCTCGGCTTATAAGCGAGTCAGTGGAGCAGAACAGATGGTGGAGCAGGTTTTGTTACTGGCAGAGGAGTGTAAGGATTGTGCACTAGTGATCCTGCTCCCTGCTGCACCCCCCCCCCATCCCCTGCAGCATGGTGTGCAGAGTAAGCATTGCTCAGGACTACCTGTGTCCCCTGGCTTGTGGAGCGGAGCATGCAAGCAACATGTTGGCGGGGCAATGATCTAGAACTCTTCCTGTGTGGCATTCGCTGTATGGTGCTGGGGCACATCTGGCTATGGGTAGGGGGGCTAACGTGTACTGGGGGAACATCTGGCTACTGTGGAGGCAGCTATATTGGGGGGAGGGGGACTTATTTGCGAGTCAATCACTTTTTCCTGGTTTATACACGGGTCGGCTTATATGAGTATATACGGATAAGTTGATAAAAACAGTTAAAGGACCACTACCTTAAAATATGTTAAAATATAAAATACATACAAATATGATGTAAAATGCACTGTGCATTACTTTTTTCCTGTGTTGCTGTCATTCCAGGTAGGTAGTACACACGTGAGGGGCCAGGACAGTGCTGTACCATATTTTCTTGTTCAACTTAATGGACAGATGTATTTTTTCAACCAAACTATGTAACTAGATTTTGACAGCAGAGCTGAGCAACTGCCATTTGGTAAAAGTATGACAATTCTGAGGATCCCCCATGAGGAGATTATAGTACATTTTACTCTTGGATAAATGTTCATCGATATTCTTCAAGAGACGCTCATACCTCAGTGAGAAACAGAAGATTAGGCTGTTCACAATACCTGAATAAGTGCTGATAAATATTTTGTATCCAATATTTGAATTTTATGAGTTTGTGAGGCAAGAGCCACACTTCTTGTACCCCTATATTATTTGAATGTCATCAATCACTCCTCAAGTTTGAGCTCCTCAGATCACACTGATTACACTTAAAGAGACTCTGTAACAAAATGTTCATCCTTATTCCTCCTATCCTACAAATTCCTATACCTGTTTTACTTTGCTCTGGCTTACTGCAGCCTTTTCTAGTTGCACTGTCTCTGTAATATATCTAATCTTCTGTTCTTTGTCAAGCTTTGTCGACCCAGGGAGGAATGGGCTGCCTCTGTTGTGATAGGGACAAGTTATGCACGCCCCCTCAAGGCTCACTCCTGTGTGCTTTGTTTATTTCTCACTCACAGAGAGCGTACCTGCTCTCAGTCTCAGCATGTCTGAGATGCTGTCTGTGAGGCTGAGGGAGGAGGGAGCTGCCTGTCACATGCTGACAAACTGTCCCAGACACGAGGGCAGAGCCCAGACTCCTGGCTCAGAAGAAACAGCTATGTTTATAGTCAGATTCAAAGATTCTTGTCACGCTTCAGCGGCACAGAGCCACGGGAGGCAGAAGGTAAGACATTTTCTAAACTTGCAAATAACATCTGAGGACTGAATACACCGTATAATAATATAAACTTATGTCCACTGATGTACTTGCAGCTTTAGCGGCCATCTTTACTGTATACAAAACAGTTTTTAAAACTTGTTTTTTTATTGACAGGATTGCGGTGGGGAGCGGCAAAAATGTAACAGAGGGGACTAGGAGATGTCCCCGAACAGAATAGTATGTTTATTTATATGTAATTTCTTCAATACAGATTCTCTTTAAGGTTTAACTTTGCATTGTGGTTTCCCCACAAGCGATACACCCAGTTGCAGTTCGGTGACCACACAATGTGAGCAGCATTCAGCTATTTAGAAAAGGACTTCTACTGTATAAGATATGTTTTCTAAGTATCTTATATGAGTGCATTTTACATTTTACAATTTTTTCACGATAGTGGTCGATTAAATAGTTACTTAAACGCAGAAACCAAAACATCAGCAATATCCTTTAGCCCGGCTCAAAAGGATAGATTTTTGAGCCAAACTTGGGTGGAGTGAACCTGACCTGAACCTGATCACAAAACAAACTGTGTCATTTTGTCAAACACCTGCCCATCAAAATACTCTGTAACAAAACATCGGCCTACATAGACTGAGAACCACACAATATTTGGTCTTCACTAAAGTAAAATAACATGTCATGTTATTAACAATAATGGTTCATGACAAACTTGGACAATGTAATTAAAAGCAGAGATGTCATCTTGTCAAAAAAGGTTGTATAGTGAAAGCCATGGTGGTTGCAAGAGTTGGACCATAAGAAGGGCCTAAGAATCAACACCTTTAACCACCTGACCTCACCACTGAAGGGTTTTACCCCTTGAGCACCAGAGCAATTTTCACCTTTCAGCGCTCCTTCCATTCATTCATCTATAACTTTATCATTACTTATCACAATGAAATGAACTATATCTTGTTTTTTCCACCACCAATTAAGCTTTCTTTAGGTGGGATATTATGCCAAGAATTATTCTATTCTAAATATGTTTTAATGGGAAAATAGGAAAAATGTGGGGAAAAATTCATTATTTTTCAGTTTTCGGCCAATTATAGTTTTTAAATAATGCATGCTACTGTAATTTGCATGCTACTGTAGTTCTGTCCCTTCGTGCAATTCCTGTCTGACGTGTGTGGTAGGGCAGAGGAGCTGTTCATCTGCACTCCACAGCTCCCCCTGGAATTTCCCTCTACAGGTGCATTGCACCTTCTGCCGGGTTTCCGCAAATTATACGTTTGTGGAGGATTTCCGCAGTGTCAGCGCACACGTCTTGTGCGCTGATCACGGAGAGAATTCCACAATCGTTACAGTATGACCAGCCCAACTAAAATTCCCAGTGTAGAGGGAATTTCTGATTTGTACGATTTTGTCGAGTATGGGTCCTGTGTCTTTAAGAGCTTTAAAAGGCTAAACTCAGAGACCAAAGCGGAATTTCTCTCTTAATGTGTGAGGTTTTGCCTGGATCCCACCTTTCAGATTGCTGATCCGTCTACGTCGGCTCTTCAGTTTGCCTATGTGCTCTTAAAAGACGATTTGTTCACCTGGGCGTATGATGTGCTAAGAAACAATTCTTGGAATGATAATCTGTATCAGTTTCTTGCAGTGATATTCTCTCACTGGTTTGGACTGCCTGGCTTACCACCTGCCCTGATTAAATGTGTAGCTGCTGATAAGTCAGCTGATCTTTCCCTTCCATGCAAAACCATTCAGTATAATAATGATGTTGATCTGTCTCCTGTTTTTTTGCCTCAATCCAAAGCTTATGTGGATCCTACTATAGGTAGGATCGCACACTATATTAAAGCAGTTAAAAAATCTGTTCTTGTTCCTGAACTCCACCCATATGGAGATTATCTGGATACTGGCCTGTTTGAACCTCCATTTGCCTCATGGGACATTGGGGCCTTGATGGAGGAATTTGATTTTGATTGGAAAGCCTTTTGCGATTTTTACATCGCAAAAAGCGAAGATGTCTTAAATGATTGTCTCGATTCTATGTACCTACTGATTGATTCCGATGAATGTGACGAGGGTGATGTGGATCTGATGATTTATGTATGGCAGACGATTTTGGATGAGTTGCACACACACCAACCAATTGATTCCAATAAAGAGACATCGTTGTCGGATGATTGTTCCTGCCTTTCTGGGGTAAAGCATGTGAGTCATGACATTGTGCGATCTGAAGTGAGTGGGTGCGCCACTGTGGTTGATCCCTGTGCGAATCCTGGAGGATTCTCTCCTAACTGCGTGCAGTTTAAATCTGTGCGATCTAATGCCTGTTTCTCTGATGTTCCTGCAGATTGTGATCAGCATGAATGTGCCAGTTTTCTCAAGGATATGTGGGACCCCTTGTCATTTAGAGACAGGTCTTTAAGATCTTCCATCTGTGATCCTGCCATGGGGAAAATTCCTAAATTTTGCAGCATCAAAAGTAAAATTAATATGTCTAATAAAGTTTTTCCTGATGTTGTCGCTATTTCTACTGCAGATGTGTCTTTGTCTCACCCTGTTCACACCTGTAAGGGCCCGTTGCCTGGTGACAGTTGCTCCAGTGTTTCTGTCCTGAACACCTTACAGTCTGCCCCGCAGATCGCAGAGGTTTGCGCTATGGAAGCGTCAGTTTCACAACCTAAAGCGATTTTTGATTCGCAGGTTTTGCGTTCTGACTCCTCGGATTTGACATTGTTAGCCGAATCTAAGAGTGAGACAGCACTTCGGTTTTGCGAATCTGACTCTGAAACATTTTTGCTGGGTCCAGAGAAAGTTTTTCTGAGCCTGCCCTGTACCATGAATAACAATATGATGTCCAATCACACTGACATTTGTGAGTCCCTTTCTTGTTCTGAGAAAATGCTGATTCTGCACCCTGTACTCTGGATGAGTTAAGATGGCCTTGTTTAGAGTCTCCTGCAGTGTCCCTAGAGGCTCGTCTAGGTATTGCCACTATACTCACCTGTTTTTCTGCAGTTTTGGAGTTGCAAGCTAGTTTGACTGCTACGCAGAATTCTGGGTGCAGCGAGATTAAAGTTAGGGAGTCAGTGCGTGTTCCAGTAAATATTCCTGTACGTTCCGCTCATGATGATGAAATTCAGTCTCAGTTTATGGTGGAACCTGCCCTGGGACATCTGCCCTGTTCACAAAATAAAGTTCCAGTTTTATCCTGTAACATGGATAGTTCAGAATAGTTCTCAGAAAACGTGAAAAATGATGTTCCTGAGGTCTTGTCTGATGTCCTGAAGACCTCCGAGTTCCTCCCAAAGGGTGCAAAACTTGTAGGAGATGTCTCCTGCCCCCCAAGTCCTTCTGAGGTGTTGCCCACTTCAGTAGGCATTGCTGTTGTGCTGACTACTTTTTCAGCTCTGGTGGAGCTTCAGTCGTGTGTAGTCAATGATAAGTTTTTGTCAGATACCATTACAGTCACTGAGACTTCTAAGCCTGAGTACGAGTTTTTTTTTTTTGAGAGTCCAGTGCTTGAGACCCCTGTTCATGATGATTCTCTGCCCAGTACTGGTTTTGGTCCTGTCGTGCCGGACTCTGAGGTTGGCAGTTCCCCAACATGTTCTGTGGTTTCTTCTGTGCTGGTGTACCCCAATGTGCTCTGTGACCCAGAAAGCCCAAGTGTGCCTCGGTTACCAGCATGCTCAGATGCTTCCTCAGTGGAGACATGCTCTGATATGGCCTGCCTGCTTGCATGCGAGAAGTGGTCCCTGAAAGACTTGATCTTGATGGGTGTCCTCGTAATTCTGAATCCAGAATAGTCATTGGTTCCATGGGAGGGCTTGGTGGTTCTCCGTGTGAGCCTGGTGGTTGTTCTGCCCTCTTGGGATCTCTGTGGAGCTTCGGACGGTTCTGGGAGATTCCGGGAGAAATTTTGCTTGGTGCCCTGGATAAGATCAATGGTGGCTTTTGTGTTGTAAGGGACACTTCGAACAGGTATTGTGGCAGGTTTGGTATGACGATGGCTTCTTCTCTGGCGTTCACAGTCCTGATGGGTGTTATACTGAGACTAGTAGTACTGATGGACATGTTTTGGTGGCGTTTGCTTCCGATGAGGTTGGTTTCGGCTGGACTGACTCTGGAATTGGGCCTTGTCCGGCTGTCCTGACCTTCATGAGTCTTCAGTTAGAGTTTTTTTTGCAAATATCAGGTTAGGGGGTCGTCTGGAATTCAACCCTGGAGGGGGGGGGGGGGGTACTGTAATGATCTGCTCAGCTGCCTGTGCAGGCAGGCAGCCTTTTGACCACTGTTCAGGTCTGCATTCTGCAGGTCTCTGGAAGAGAGACCTTTTGTCAGTATTGCAGCTTGCTGCTGAGGAATTTGCATATGTTTGTCATGCAGATTGCCTAGCCACATCCCTTGTGGGCTTGTTCTATAAAGAGCTATGTTTCCCACAGTAAGTTGCTGGTCATAAGAGTTAGATCCTGTGTGACACTCGCCGGGAGTGTCAGCCTTGCTCTTTGTTGAAGATTAGTCTAGAGCACAGGTGTCAAACACAAGGCTCGCGGGCCAAATCCGGCCCGCGAGGCCTTGCAATGTGGCCGGTACCGCGCTGTCCCATCGCCGCCACGCAATTTGACCTGCCCCACGCTGTCATCAGCACACAGCTCCACCGCGCAATTTGGCCTGCACCGCGCTGTCATCACTGCACGCCGCTGCGTTCCAGGATGACGCGCGGTGGCTTGTGATCTCACGCATGCGCAGATAACCTCGCGTAACCGGGTCATGCCTCCTGAATCTCGCGTGACCTGGTTACGCGAGGTTATCTGCGCATGCGTGAGATCACAAGCCACTGCGCGTCATCCTGGAACGCAGCGGCGTGCAGTGATGACAGCGCGGTGCAGGCCAAATTGCGCGGCAGTGCTGTGTACTGATGACAGCGTGGGGCAGGCCAAATTGTGTGGCGGCCGATATATCCGACATCTGAGGTTGCTGTGGTTGCGCGGGTGAGGTAGAAGAAGGTCAGCTCCACAGGTGGTTGTGCGGGTGGCAGAGCAGAGGGGAGAGTTAGTGTCCGGGCATACAAATCCACAGCAGAAGCTGTCAGTTCCTGGCATACAATGAGCACTTCAGGTACGTTCCAATATTACTGTTTTGCTTGATACCAATATTACTGTTTTGCTTGATAGCATGTGAGTTGGTTTGACAGCCCTGTTAAGGAAAAAGATTGTTCCACTCATTTTAAATTCACATTTCTGGTTAACATTGTCAGTTTATGACTGTTCAGTAAACCATTCGGCCCGCGATTTAGGCTGGGTTTTAGATTTCGGCCCCTTCTCTGATTGAGTTCGACACCCCTGGTCTAGAGTAATCCCTGGAAACTGCACTGGGCAGGTTTCCTTAGTGCAGTTAGGATTGCTTATCTGTTTTGTTTGTCTGTTGCGATTGTCCTGTCCCAGCGGTGGTCGACAGGAAATCGTTCTGTGTGTCTGGGTGCTAACCGGAACAGCGGTTGTTACTGGTAGCCCCTTCTGATCTGTTTCCCTGGATCGCACTAGCATCTTGCGCTAGTGCTGTGGATCCTTCTGTTCTGCTACTCTGTACCTGGATCGCACTAGCATCTTGCGCTAGCGCTGTGGATCCTTCTGTTCTGTCTTCCTGGATCGCGCTAGCCACTTTCGCTAGTGCTGTGGATCCTATCATTCGCTTATTCATGTTTTCGTGTGTCTGTCTTGTCTGCTACGAACGCTTGCTGAAGACTCGGTGAGGTAACCGTTAAGCAAACGCTCGCGTCCTCTGTTTCATGTTTGTCTGTCGGTGGTTAGTTAGGCGTGTTTGTCTCTATTGTGCTTATCATGTGGAGACCGCACATAAACGCGTGCACTGTTGCGAATGAGTGCGGTGTTCGCGTTTAGCTAGCATTTGTTATTTTCCGTATCTCCTCATTGTATGATTTTCTGTGCCTTTGCTACTCTCGTGCTCTGCCTTGCTGTAACCTTGTGTCACGTCTGGCGACTGCACCTCTCGCAATCGCGTTCCTACTTCATATCTGCTGTGGTGTGTGCACCGTCGCGGGTTGGCGACTAGTTTGGTGCACACACATACAATCTGTCTCTGTGCTCATTCTCAATCACCTCTCTTGCGATTGCGTTCCGTCCCTTCGTGCAATTCCTGTCTGGCGTGTGTGGTAGGGCAGAGGAGCTGTTCCTCTGCACTCCACAACTCCCCCTGTTGACAGGAATTTCCCTCTACAGGTGCATTGCACCTTCTGCTGGGTTTCCGCAAATTATACGTTTGTGGAGGATTTCCGCAGTGTCAGCGCACACTTCTTGTGCGCTGATCACGGAGAGAATTCCACAATCGTTACAATTTGTATGTGAAAAATGCTTTAGGGTGTAGTTTCACTATTTGGCCACAAGATGGCCACAGTAACATTTTGTTTATGCGACTTGCAAGTGTCCGGAAGGACGTTTGCAGGAAGTGCTAGGAGGCTGGGATTTTTTTTTCTTCACAATGATTGCGGATCATTGCGGGGTTTAGATCAATGAACGGGAATGGATTTTCCCATTCATTGATCTCCGGGCGAGCGGGCGGTGGCGTGCATGCGAGCGGGAGTGCGCGCATGAGCGAGCGGGAGTGCGGGCAGCGGCGGGAGCACGGGAAGTACGGATTTCTCCGTCCCTGGTGGTAACAGGATGGAAAAAGGGACGGATAAATCCGTACGGCTGGGGGTAAAGTGGTTAATTATGGTGCTGAAGAAGACTTTTGAAAGTCCATTCGACTGCAAGAAGATCCAATCAGTCAATCCTTAAAGAAATTAACCCAGACTTTTCTTTGGAAGGAGTAACGCTGAAGCTGCACCTGAAATACTTTGGATACATAATGAGAAGGCAGGATTAGTTGGAGAAGACCCCGGAGTTGAGAAAGATTGAGGGAAAAGGAAGAGGGGATGGCAAAGAATGAGATGACTAGATAGTATAACGATAGCAACAAACGTGCTCAGACAAGTGTTGAGAGGCCGTAGAGCATTGAGAGGGCTGGCATGCTGTGGTCCATGGGGTTCAAAGAGTCGGACTCGATTGAATAGCAATTGAACAATAACAAGGTCAAAGAAAGAAAAAATAATCACGTTTGCATTTTTACAATCCACACAGTTTATGTAACACGAGCAGAGAAGAACGAGTTAATCTTCACGTTCCATCGTAGTGCACATGCAGAAATATTTTACATAAATCTCTGCATTACGACTAAACTGGAAGAACCCATCAACGTGCAACGAATAAGACATTTATTTTGGTTCATTTGACCTGGATCATCTTGCCCTACAGCGTTGTTTCAGAAGGGACTTAATTAGCTTGATGCTATCTAAGTTTGAGTTATTATGTTAAATACAAATTCTGAAGATCTGCTCACATTACCGTTAACCTTGATAATGATAAAAATAAAGAACGGGAAAGATTAGATATTGACATCTTAGAGCGCAACTTTTTTTTTTTAATATATATATATAACGGCACAATTGACTCACTGGCTATGAATATTAAGCATACCATTGGCATTCTTACTTTCCTGTTGGGATTATTAAATAATAGATGTAATTTTCCTATAAGAGAGCAGAGCGCTCAGGCATAATGAGACAAAATGATGGTACAAACCCTGAATAAAAGCAAAATTGCATCTATTATTAAGAACATAGTTTTGTTATCATCTTTTAACAAAAAAGAAAAAAAAAAAAGAAAGACAAAAATTATGGAAATGTATTGAGCTAACTTTTGAAAAAAAAAGGAAAGAATCATGAAGAGTAGATTAAAAGACTTCCAAATACTGTATGAGCTGACATCTATGTTCAGATAATTTCTGTGGTAGCTAATACTTTTAAGAATCAAAAAGAATTTAAAAAGTCTAAAGTGTAAGGCCTGTTACACATCTACAATGCGTGCAGGAGCCGTCCTCCTGCACGCGTTTTCCTAGCCTGCGGCTGTCGTCGGGAACCTGCGGTGTGACGCTGAGTAGCGGCGGTAGTATCAATTAACCTGACGGGGAAACGCCGATTCCCGTCGATAAAATGCGACGGGATGTGTTGTACTGCAACGCATCGAAACGCAGCGTCGGGCGTGAAAGGTAAAATGAAAGTCTATGGACGTTAAAACGCTGAAAAAGGGCTCTGGTGTGAAAGAGCCCTAAAGAGGAGTCCGGCGCTAATACCCGAGACGGTAGGTGAAGCCCACAAAACACGTGAAATGTGATGCTGTAGTAAAGGATGCTTTTTTTCTTTTTTTTGGGCTACACAGGCCGCAATTCTGGTAGGGTTATCAAACAAATTACCTCATGTGAGGTAATTTACCTCATGAGGTAATGACATTTAGCAATTCTGGTAGATTTTAGTTATGATTTACCTCATGAGGTAAATTATGAGGTAATTTGCATTAATTTTACCGAAAATAGCTATTCTCATGGAAATTAGGGAGCATGTTAGCACATAATTTACCGATTCAGTTTAAGACCTGCCTGTAAAGTCAATTTGTATGCATTTTGCAGTTTTTATTGGGGTTCCTATTGCTGTTTTAGTGTCGTTCCTATTCAGGTTGTGTAATAGAAAAGAATAGTAGAAATAAAATTCCAAATATTTTCTGGATTTTTTTTTTATAAGGGGTTCCTATAAATATACTTTTCATACATAATCAAAAACACCTTCCCTCCTAAAAAAAAAAAAAAAAAAAAAAAAAAAAACATCTTCCAAAAACTATCCTAACTTATGGAAGACAATTAAAGACTACTGTTATTTATTTACTGCATGCTTACCGCTGAAATACCTCATGTTTTACCTCACTTTATGCATTTATTTCATGTTTTACCTCATGTTCGGAAATTGAGAAAAATCTTTCAGAATTGCTAAAAAAAAGAGGAAAATACCTCATGAGGTATTTTACCTACAAAAAAAATATTTACCTTACATAGCTACCAGAATTGAGGCCACAGTCTTATACAACTATTTTTTTTTTTTTACTTAAAATTTTAGTAAACTGTGAGATAGAGTAAAGGAGGGGTGTGACCTGATTGAATACAAACGAATCTTATTAAAAAAAAAAACTTTATTAACTATTTATCAAAAAGTTTTAAAACATGAAAAAGGTTCCCACCAAACAGCCCACCATCCACCTTACTTTTTACTTAATTTTACTTAAAATTGTTCAAAACTTGGGGCGTCTGTTGCCTTCAGTGTTCACACTTTACAGGAGGCCAATTACAAATTTGAACTCTAATAATCGGGTTTCCAGTCTGAAAGGGATGCCATGGAAATCTTATTGGCCTGGTACAGCTTCTCATCCTCTTATTTAACCCCTTCCTGACTGCCCAATGCCGATAGGCATCAGGAAGGTGTCTCCTCCAGGACCACCAATCGGCGTCAAGAGCAGTGGGTGTCTCTAGCAGTTGTACAGCGCTGCGATCTAGTGCAGCGATATACGGGGTATGGCTCTATCACTGATCTGTCCCCAGAAGAGGCTCTCAAATGATGCTTTCTCATAGGCTGATGCCTATGAGTGAAGATCATGCTGATTGGCTCAGGGAGGGGGGGGGGGGGAGGAAGTAAACAATGAAAAAAGTCATTTTTATTTAAAAAAAAGAATAATAATAATAACAATAATAAAAAATAGCCCGCAGCAGCGATCGGAACCCACAGAAAGCTCTGTTGGTGGACAGAAAAGGGGTTAGATTAATTTGGCTGCTAAGTTGTATGGCTGTGCAGCACACTGTTAAAGCGGAATATAACCCTGCATTTCAACTTTGCTCTAAAACATTATTTACAGCATATTATATGCAACCAGCATTTTTTTTTTTACTAGACCAGCATTGGAAGGTTAAACACAGAGGTTTAAAGTTCCGTGGAGAGATATGCAGAAGTTCAGATAGATACATTTAACTACATAGAATGTAACAAGTGATAAATGTTACACACTCTCTGGTTGTCCTCCAGCACCTTCTCAGTCAGAGAGAGTGAGTCACATTCAACACTTAGATACATTTATGTAAACAAAATGTATCTTTGTCAGCTTCGGATGCGTCTGCAATTCTCTCCAGGAACTTTAAAGCTCTGTGTGTAACCCTTCCAATGCTGGTCTAGTAAAAAAAAATGCTGGTTGCATATAATATACTGTAAATAATGTTTTAGGGCAAAGTTGATATGTAGGGTTATATTCCGCTTTAAAGCTGCAGTACGCAGAGTTGTAAAAAAATAGCCTGGCCACTAGGGGGGTGTAAGCCTGTGGTCCTGAACTGGTTAATTATGTGATGATTATTGCTATTAGCTACCATCTGTTTTTACTTTAAAATAATGCCTTGTGCCTGGTACTACTTGCGGCCAAAAAAGCGGTTCTAAAACGATGGCTAGATAACTCTCCTCCAGGAATTCCAGACCTTATTACATTACTAAAACACCTCCTATGATTAGAATGTCTAAATCTTGAACAACAAAAATCTAAAACTATCACCAAATTCTTTAAAACATGGCAAAAGTTTATTGAAAAGATCTTTGACAGAAAACACATTGTAGAACTGATGACATTTTTCGAAAATACTACATGGTATCTAAAGGGTAAGATTGGGGGCTACCTAGGTAAACTAGAAATATGAGGAAGGGGATAGGAAATCTTAAAATCACTGATGAAGGGGAAAATGGGGTGAAGAATTTTACTTATATAATTTCGGATGTGTGTGCCTGATTCTAGGTTAATTTTAGAATATTATTTTTAGGATTTAGGGCCTACAGTTAACGGAAGACGATTATATGAGGACCATGTTATAGGAACGGACAATGATTTTTCTTTACTGTGGAAATTCTATTATATTATATCTCCGTAAATATTTCAAAACTCTTACTGTATGGCCAGTTGGCCACTTTTTGTTTGTAGTTTAATCTTAAAGAGACTCCGTAACAAAAATTGCATCCTGTTTTTTATCATCCTACAAGTTCCAAAAGCTATTCTAATGTGTTCTGGCTTACTGCAGCACTTTCTACTATAACAGTCTCTGTAATAAATCAATGTATCTTTCCCCTGTCAGACTTGTCGGCCTGTGTCTGGAAGGCTGCCAAGTTCTTCAGTGTTGTGGTTCCGTGATGAATCTCCCCCCTCCAGGCCCCTCTCTGGACACTGCCTGTGTGTTATTTAGATTATGGCAGATTCTCTCTTCTCTCTTATCTTTTACAAGCTGGATAAATGGTCCTCTGAGCTGGCTGGGCTTTCACATACTAAGGATTACAGACAAGGGCAAAGCTGTTTGCAAGAAGAAAAAGCAGCCTGAAACTTCAGTGCATGAGAGCAGAAGGGGGAAAGAAACACACAATGATCTCTTGAGATACAAAAGGAAGGGTGTATACAGCCTGCTTGTGTATGAATGTATTTTCTATGTGTGGACATACTGTACATCAACCTACTTCCTGTTTTGGTGGCCATTTTGTTTGTTTATAAACAAACTTTTTAAAACTGTTTTTAACCACTTTTAATGCGGCGGGGAGCGGCAAAATTGTGACAGAGGGTAATAGGAGATGTCCTCTAACGCACTGGTATGTTTACTTTTGTGCGATTTTAACAATACAGATTCTCTTTAAAAAGTGACTTGGCGTGAAACTCTCTGTATTAGATTTTTTTTTTACAAGTGTTATTGTATTTCTGATATGCTATATCACTAATAAAAAATATATTTAAGAAAAAAAATAATGCCATGCGCATGATTGTTTTGCTTGTTATTCTTTTCCCCAAATACTTTCAGAACGTGTTTAAATCCAGACTGAAAACCCACCTGTTCAGTCTGGCATTTGCAGAAATATAACTTTTGTTGTGTGAATACTTCATCCTACTAATTACTGAATCTGAGAGAGCCTAAGCGCTCTGAGTCCTATGGGAGAAAAGCGCTATAGAAATGTTATTGTATTGTATTGTATTGTATTGTATTGTATAAGAAGGCTACATTCACAAAGGGATGTGACAGTGCGTTACTTCCGTGCAGTTCCTTTCTTCAGCTCTAGAGAGCCTCACTTCTTGGCCTGCTGGCCGATGGGAATTACTGCATTAATATGCGGTAATCCCCGAAGGCTTGTTTTTGGTGGTGCGAGGTGGTACGGTGCACCAAAAACGCCAGTAAGCAGTGTGAAACCGGCCTTACCGGTACAGAGCCAGTATGCAGATCCGGTGATTTTACTCTCTGGCTGGATAAAGCATTACTCCAAAAAAAAGTTGTTACTTTTTTGTAAGGTGATGAAGATGACGTCCTCCATATTTCTCCATTAGCAACGGGGATCTTCGAAGTCCAATTTATGACTGCTAAAAATATTACAAAACGTTTCTAAAATATTTCTCCATTAGGAATTTGCATTATTTCATCATCAATCTTCCATGGTGTCTGATTGTTTTAATGTGGGCTAATTAAAATTAAATTTGTTAAATTTAGTTGCTGTAGGAATTGCCAGAATTAAAACGGACTCTTCGGAAAAGGTTGAAGCCCCTCTCCAGGCACAGATGTGACAACCCATCTGCTAGTTTAGGAAGCAGAGTTCTCAGTTGATAACTTTTTGATGATGTTAAAGTGGGCTTCGGCAGCAACGGAGCATCTTATTTCTTTTGTAAATGGGGACATGTGACCTTGAAGAAGCGTTGCGGCAAACAGAACGCAGAGTCTGAACCTGCTGCCTTTTCTGGGACAGAACTCAATACGTTAGGTGCACAGATGCAATTATAGCCTATAAAATAGACAGTGTCCATTCTCACTAAGCTGGTTGCCGCATCATCCGTCTGCTTTGATTGCAGAGCTCAATTGCTGACATGCAAATACTCATGTCGCACCGGGGTTCCGCTGCTGCTGACTCCTCCACTCGGTCCCGGTAAACAGATCAGTGCCAGGCAAAAGCATGGGCATTGCAAAAGACTGGTAGGAATCTTTAGCAACAGGGAGGAGTCTCATTGGTTCGTGGCTGACCAATGTAAAGTCTTCCTTTAACTAGGGAGTATTCGTCTTTTTTGTAATTCAATGGGGAGCTCCTGCCGGCCTCTGGTCTGTTTGTTGTTGGTTTTGGGGCCAAGCATAGGAGTCAGCTGGGGGAAACATGAGTATTTGTGTGGTGGGCGTAATGGACTGAACGAACATGCAAAATGGTGGTAATGATGTACAACAGAGCTCAGTAGTACATCTACTAAGTGAATGTGTTTACCATGCCGTTTTACTACCCTGGTTACCCCAGTGGGAACCGAGCCTAAATCTTACTAACCTTAATCTTTCTTTTGTATGCAAAGTCCTAATCAATGCTACCTTTTTTCATCATTTTGGGCATGAGGGTCTGGCACATTTATCATCATCTTCCCTTTAGCAAAATCTTTTGAGTTTTAAGCAAACACTTAATGCTTTCATCATTTATTTTGCCTTTGATGCCAAATAACCAGGACCCCTTCATTATGCCGACATCTTCCATCTCATCAGATCACAGTCCAGCAGAGTAACAACCCTCCATGCCACAGTCCAGACGGGGAAACAAAATGCATGTTGACGTCATGCGCAGAACGGTCCGGTCCACGGAAGGACGTGCGCAATCCAGGCTAGTGTCTGCGTAGTGGATCCTGACTCGGGCAACCCAGAAGAGGCCGCCGGGGAGATTTAGATAAGAAAGGAGGGGGACACAGGAGAACGGGGTGAGCGGTGGCCATTGGGACAACTCACTATACATGCCTACTCTCCTCGTTTCTCCTAAGGTTTTCGGCTCTGGAAACTTTTAAACCTGTTGGCCTTCATAATACATTGAGGTGGTAAAATTGGCCAGTCATTTGTCATTCAAAATTGCCTGTGCGTATGAAGCCCTAGGGTGCCCATACACTGCTTGATTTTGTGGTTTGGTAAACCATTAGGTCCGATAATTTTATCCAATTGGAGGAAAATCAGTGTCCCGGCATGGCACTTTCAATTTATTTCCAGATGAATGCATGGAATGGGAATGCTGAAATATCTTGGTCGCAAAGCAGTAATGGTGTTTGATATTATGATGACACCTGTCGTACCAGCACAAATCCTGGCCCACAACACTGCACATGGATACGAAATATTCATTCTGCTATATGTCACTACAGGGCCTCTTTACTGCATTGTGCTGTATGTCAATACAGGGCCTCTTTACTGGTCACTACAGGGCCTCTTTACTGCATTCTACTATATTTCACTACAGGACCTTTTTACTGCATTCTGCTATATGTCACTACAGCACCTCTTTACTGCATTCTGCTATATGTCACTACAGGGCCATTTTACTGTATTTCACTATATGTCACTACAGGGCCTCTTTACTGCATTTTACTATATGTCTCTACAGGGCCTCTTCACTGCATTCTGCTATATGTCACTACATGGCCTCTTTACTGCATTCTGCTATATGTCACTACAGGGCCTCTTTACTGCATTCTGCTATATGTTACTACAAGACCTCTTTACTGCATTCTACTATGTGTCACTACAGGGCCTCTTTACTGCATTCTGCTATATGTCACTACAGGGCCTCTTTACTGCATTCTGCTATATGTCACTGAAGGGCCTCTTTACTGCATTATGCTATATGTCTCTACAGGACCTCTTTACTGCATTCTACTATATTTCACTACAAGACCTCTTTACTGCATTCTGCTATATGTCACTACAGGGCCTCTTTACTGTATTCCGCTATATATCACTACAGGGCCACTTTACTGCACTCTGCTATATGTCACTACAGGGCCTCTTTACTGCCCTCTGCTATATGTCATTACAGGTAGTGTTGGGCGAACACCTAGATGTTCGGGTTCGCAAACGTTCGCCGAACATCGCCGCGATGTTCGGGTGCTCGACCCGAACTCCGAACATAATGGAAGTCAATGGGGACCCGAACTTTCGTGCTTTGTAAAGCTTCCTTACATGCTACATACCCCAAATTTGCAGGGTATGTGCACCTTGGGAGTGGGTACAAGAGGAAAAATTTTTTAGCAAAAAGAGCTTATAGTTTTTGAGAAAATCGGTTTTAAAATTTCAAAGGGAAAACTGTCTTTTAAATGCGGGAAATGTCTGTTTTCTTTGCACAGGTAACATGCTTTTTGTCGGCATGCAGTCATAAATGTAATACATATAAGAGGTTCCAGGAAAAGGGACCGGTAATGCTAACCCAGCAGCAGCACACGTGATGGAACAGGAGGAGGGTGGCGCAGGAGGAGAAGGCCACGCTTTGAGACACAACAACCCAGGCCTTGCATGAGGACAAGAAGCGTGCGGATAGCAATTTGCATTTTGTCGCCATGCAGTCATAAATTTAATACAGATGAGAGGTTCAATAAACAGGGACCGGAAACGCTAACCCATCACAGATGTTCATTGTTCATGTTACTTGGTTGGGGTCCGGGAGTGTTGCGTAGTCGTTTCCAATCCAGGATTGATTCATTTTAATTTGAGTCAGACGGTCTGCATTTTCTGTGGAGAGGCGGATACGCCGATCTGTGACGATGCCTCCGGCAGCACTGAAACAGCGTTCCGACATAACGCTGGCTGCCGTGCAAGCCAGCACCTCTATTGCGTACATTGCCAGTTTGTGCCAGGTGTCTAGCTTCGATACCCAATAGTTGAAGGGTGCAGATGGATTGTTTAACACAGCTATGCCATCTGACATGTAGTCCTTGACCATCTTCTCCAGGCGATCGGTGTTGGAGGTGGATCTGCACGCTTGCTGTTCTGTGTGCTGCTGCATGGGTGTCAGAAAATTTTCCCACTCCAAGGACACTGCCGATACCATTCCCTTTTGGGCACTAGCTGCGGCTTGTGTTGTTTGCTGCCCTCCTGGTCGTCCTGGGTTTGCGGAAGTCAGTCTGTCGGCGTACAACTGGCTAGAGGAGGGGGAGGATGTCAATCTCCTCTTTAAAGTCTCCACAAGGGCCTGCTGGTATTCTTCCATTTTGACCCGTCGGACTCTTTCTTCAAGCAGTTTTGGAACGTTGTGTTTGTACCGTGGATCCAGAAGGGTATAAACCCAGTAATTGGTGTTGTCCAGAATGCGCACAATGCGTGGGTCGCGTTCAATGCAGTCCTAGGCCGAAGAGGTCATAGCCTAGGGTCACAAAAACCTGTTTATTTGGGCAATTTCAATGGTAGTGATGGTGACGTACATAAATCTCAGCCATGGCCGTTAGCAACGTCTGAATTTCACGAAATGTCTCATGCAGGTAGAAGACATATTGTTAGACTTGGATTCCAAAGATGGGGTCCCTACTAGTGTTGGGCGAACAGTGTTCGCCACTGTTCGGGTTCTGCAGAACATCACCCTGTTCGGGTGATGTTCGCGTTCGGCCGAACACCTGGTGGTGTTCGGCCAAACTGTTCGGGTTCGCCCGAACGGCTCATTGCCTGGCCGAACAGGGCCCCTGTTCGGCACGAACAGGGCCCTGTTCGCCCGAATACTGGCCCCCTATGGGGTCGCAGGCATAAGGGGGGAGCATGCCCCGATCGCGGGGGGGGTCGGAAATTCCCCCCACCCCCTCCGCTAGCGCTCCCCCCTCTGCCCGCTTCCCCATTCAAAAGTTAGGAAGTGAAACTGTACCTGTGCGGCCGGTAGTGGGTGACTGGCAGTGGGCGGCACTATGGAGAGACTGAGGAGGAGGAGGAGTCCGGAGAGTGACGCGTTGAGGGAGGCCGGGCAGTGGGCGGATCAGCAGTAGTACGGTACTACTGCTGATCCGCCCACTGCCCGGCCTCCCTCAACGCGTCACTCTCCGGACTCCTCCTCCTCCTCAGTCTCTCCATAGTGCCGCCCACTGCCAGTCACCCACTACCGGCCGCACAGGTACAGTTTCACTTCCTAACTTTTGAATGGGGAAGCGGGCAGAGGGGGGAGCGCTAGCGGAGGGGGTGGGGGGAATTTCCGACCCCCCCCCCGCGATCGGGGCATGCTCCCCCCTTATGCCTGCGACCCCATAGGGCCCCCAAAAGCGGGATGTTCGGGGAGTTCGGGGTTCGGCCCGAACATGCCGAACATTGCGGCCATGTTCGGCGAACTTTCCCGAACCCGAACATCCAGGTGTTCGCCCAACACTAGTCCCTACATCTCTGCAAACCAGAGTTACAGGGGTCCAAAATTGGTAAAATCCCCCATAGGCTTTCATTGGGCCTCCTATTTACAGTTCCAAAATCTCACATCTTTTCAAAGGGCAAATGATCAGCAGTGGCAAATTTTCTAGCATTGTGGGGACCCTTAGGGGGAACATGACTGGTGAGTTTCGGGCCCCTAGGCCGAAGAGGTCATAGCCTAGGGTCACAAAAACCTGTTTATTTGGGCTATTTCAATGGTAGTGATGGTGACGTACATAAATCTCAGCCATGGCCGTTAGCAACGTCTGAATTTCACGAAATGTCTCATGCAGGTAGAAGACATATTGTTAGACTTGGATTCCAAAGATGGGGTCCCTACATCTCTGCAAACCAGAGTTACAGGGGTCCAAAATTGGTAAAATCCCCCATAGGCTTTCATTGCCTCCCTATTTCACTTTCCAAAATCTCACATCTTTTCAAAGGGCAATGGCTCAGCAGTACCAAATTTTCTAGCATTGTAGGGACCCTTAGGGGGAACATGACTGGTGAGTTTCGGGCCCCTAGGCCAAAGAGGTCATAGCCTAGGTGTGAAAGCCTATGGGGGATTGAAAGCCTATGGGGGATTTTACCAATTTTGGAGCCCTGTAACTCTGGTTTGCAGAGATGTAGGGACCCCATCTTTGGAATCCAAGTCTAACAATATGTCTTCTACCTGCATGAGACATTTTGTGAAATTCAGACGTTGCTAACGGCCATGGCTGAGATTTATGTATGTCACCATCACTACCATTGAAATAGCCCAAATAAACAGGTTTTTGTGACCCTAGGCTATGACCTCTTCGGCCTAGGGGCCCAAAACTCACCAGTCATGTTCCCCCTAAGGGTCCCTACAATGCTAGAAAATTTGGTACTGCTGAGCCATTGCCCTTTGAAAAGATGTGAGATTTTGGAAAGTGAAATAGGGAGACAATGAAAGTCTATGGGGGATTTTACCAATTTTGGACCCCTGTAACTCTGGTTTGCAGAGATGTAGGGACCCCATCTTTGGAATCCAAGTCTAACAATATGTCTTCTACCTGCATGAGACATTTCGTGAAATTCAGACGTTGCTAACGGCCATGGCTGAGATTTATGTATGTCACCATCACTACCATTGAAATAGCCCAAATAAACAGGTTTTTGTGACCCTAGGCTATGACCTCTTTGGCCTAGGGGCCCGAAACTCACCAGTCATGTTCCCCCTAAGGGTCCCTACAATGCTAGAAAATTTGGTACTGCTGAGCCATTGCCCTTTGAAAAGATGTGAGATTTTGGAAAGTGAAATAGGGAGGCAATGAAAGTCTATGGGGGATTTTACCAATTTTGGAGCCCTGTAACTCTGGTTTGCAGAGATGTAGGGACCCCATCTTTGGAATCCAAGTCTAACAATATGTCTTCTACCTGCATGAGACATTTCGTGAAATTCAGACGTTGCTAACGGCCATGGCTGAGATTTATGTACGTCACCATCACTACCATTGAAATAGCCCAAATAAACAGGTTTTTGTGACCCTAGGCTATGACCTCTTCGGCCTAGGGGCCCGAAACTCACCAGTCATGTTCCCCCTAAGGGTCCCTACAATGCTAGAAAATTTGGTACTGCTGAGCCATTGCCCTTTGAAAAGATGTGAGATTTTGGAAAGTGAAATAGGGAGGCAATGAAAGTCTATGGGGGATTTTACCAATTTTGGAGCCCTGTAACTCTGGTTTGCAGAGATGTAGGGACCCCATCTTTGGAATCCAAGTCTAACAATATGTCTTCTACCTGCATGAGACATTTCGTGAAATTCAGACGTTGCTAACGGCCATGGCTGAGATTTATGTACGTCACCATCACTACCATTGAAATAGCCCAAATAAACAGGTTTTTGTGACCCTAGGCTATGACCTCTTTGGCCTAGGGGCCCGAAACTCACCAGTCATGTTCCCCCTAAGGGTCCCTACAATGCTAGAAAATTTGGTACTGCTGAGCCATTGCCCTTTGAAAAGATGTGAGATTTTGGAAAGTGAAATAGGGAGGCAATGAAAGTCTATGGGGGATTTTACCAATTTTGGAGCCCTGTAACTCTGGTTTGCAGAGATGTAGGGACCCCATCTTTGGAATCCAAGTCTAACAATATGTCTTCTACCTGCATGAGACATTTCGTGAAATTCAGACGTTGCTAACGGCCATGGCTGAGATTTATGTACGTCACCATCACTACCATTGAAATAGCCCAAATAAACAGGTTTTTGTGACCCTAGGCTATGACCTCTTCGGCCTAGGGGCCCGAAACTCACCAGTCATGTTCCCCCTAAGGGTCCCTACAATGCTAGAAAATTTGCCACTGCTGATCATTTGCCCTTTGAAAAGATGTGAGATTTTGGAACTGTAAATAGGAGGCCCAATGAAAGCCTATGGGGGATTTTACCAATTTTGGACCCCTGTAACTCTGGTTTGCAGAGATGTAGGGACCCCATCTTTGGAATCCAAGTCTAACAATATGTCTTCTACCTGCATGAGACATTTCGTGAAATTCAGACGTTGCTAACGGCCATGGCTGAGATTTATGTACGTCACCATCACTACCATTGAAATAGCCCAAATAAACAGGTTTTTGTGACCCTAGGCTATGACCTATTCGGCCTAGGACTGCAATGAATGCGACCCACGCATTGTGCGCATTCTGGACAACACCAATTACTGGGTTTATACCCTTCTGGATCCACGGTACAAACACAATGTTCCAAAACTGCTTGAAGAAAGAGTCCGACAGGTCAAAATGGAAGATTACCAGCAGGCCCTTGTGGAGACTTTAAAGAGGAGATTGACATCCTCCCCCTCCTCTAGCCAGTTGTACGCCGACAGACTGACTTCCGCAAACCCAGGACGACCAGGAGGGCAGCAAACAACACAAGCCGCAGCTAGTGCCCAAAAGGGAATGGTATCGGCAGTGTCCTTGGAGTGGGAAAATTTTCTGACACCCATGCAGCAGCACACAGAACAGCAAGCGTGCAGATCCACCTCCAACACCGATCGCCTGGAGAAGATGGTCAAGGACTACATGTCAGATGGCATTGCTGTGTTGAACAATCCATCTGCACCCTTCAACTATTGGGTATTGAAGCTAGACACCTGGCACAAACTGGCAATGTACGCAATAGAGGTGCTGGCTTGCACGGCAGCCAGCGTTATGTCGGAACGCTGTTGCAGTGCTGCCGGAGGCATCGTCACAGATCGGCGTATCCGCCTCTCCACAGAAAATGCAGACCGTCTGACTCAAATTAAAATGAATCAATCCTGGATTGGAAACGACTACGCAACACTCCCGGACCCCAACCAAGTAACATGAACAATGAACATCTGTGATGGGTTAGCGTTTCCGGTCCCTGTTTATTGAACCTCTCATCTGTATTACATTTATGACTGCATGGCGACAAAATGCAAATTGCTATCCGCACGCTTCTTGTCCTCATGCAAGGCCTGGGTTGTTGTGTCTCAAAGCGTGGCCTTCTCCTCCTGCGCCACCCTCCTCCTGTTCCATCACGTGTGCTGCTGCTGGGTTAGCGTTACCGGTCCCTTTTCCTGGAACCTCTTATATGTATTACATTTATGACTGCATGCCGACAAAAAGCATGTTACCTGTGCAAAGAAAACAGACATTTCCCGCATTTAAAAGACAGTTTTCCCTTTGAAACTTTAAAATCGATTTTCTCAAAAACTATAAGCTCTTTTTGCTAATTTTTTTTTCCTCTTGTACCCACTCCCAAGGTGCACATACCCTGTAAATTTTGGGTATGTAGCATATAAGGAGGCTTTACAAAGCACGAAAGTTCGGGTCCCCATTGACTTCCATTATGTTCGGAGTTTGGCTCGAACACCCGAACATCGCGGCCATGTTCGGCCCGAACCCGAACATCTAGATGTTCGCCCAACACTACACGTGACCCGTTCGGCCAATCACAGCGCTAGCCGAATGTTCGGGTAACGTTCGGCCATGCGCTCTTAGTTCGGCCACATGGCCGAACAGTTTGGCCGAACACCATCAGGTGTTCGGCCGAACTCGAACATCACCCGAACAGGGTGATGTTCTGCAGAACCCGAACAGTGGCGAACACTGTTCGCCCAACACTAATTACAGGGCCTCTTTACTGCATTCTACCATATGTCACTACAGGGCCTCTTCACTGCATTCTGCTATATATCACTACAGGGCCTCTTTACTGCATTCTGCTATATGTCACTACAGAGTCTCTTTAAATGGATGATAAGTAAAATTTCATACGGACATTACGGATACAGATTGTACCAATTGAAGATCACTTTAAAAAAAGAAAATTAAATTTTCAAGAACATGAGAAAAATTGTCCACCTCTGAATCCCATAAAACAAGCTGCAAACGGCACAAGTTTTGTTTTTTGGCAAGGAAGGCAAAGTCAGCGAATTCATTAATCCTCCGACTTCCTAAATTATTTACAAATAATTTGGCACCTTCTCAAGTGTTAATGTTATGAACATATGGCTGGAGATGAAATGGCCATCAGTCTGGAAATCAGGCGGTAATAGAATGACTTAATTTGCCGCGGGTCCATTTAAGTCAATTGTCCCTCAATGTCTGTAAATCACGCCATCGTTCCCAGTGTTACCTATGCCTGTTTCTGCTGAAGGCTCATATACAAACCTGCCTCAGCTGCCGTTATTTATTCTTTCCCCCCTTAAATACACGTTGCACACGCTTCAAAGAACGCCTTATTACTCAAACAATGAGCTGAAATGTAATACTTGTTCTCTGCAAGGACAATAATAATTGGATTGTATTGACTTTTCCAGAAGTCCCTTGTAGCACCACGACTTTTACTGGTATTTTACAACTTATTAAAATACCTCCATCAATAAATAATATAAAATGTCCCAAAGGGACATTATGATGCCGTACTTGCATGGCAAGACTGACAAAAGCCGCCTTTTAAATTAATTTCTGATACTTTGCGGAAAAAAGGAGATTTAGCTGAAAGATTACAAAATCCTCTCCCAGACAATCAGTGGATTTGATGGGAAGGGGTAATGAGGCGGACGCCAATGGACACTTGATTTATGGTCTATATGATGGAGGGTGCTTAAAAAACAATAAATACATAAATATTAATAATAACAACAATAAAATCAGAACGCCACCATTCCAAACAGCAACCAATCAAATGACTGTTCTGTGCCTTAGAAGTAGTGGATGCTGAACCAAGGATTCTGTCAAATAAAAACTTCAGTTTCTTGTCTTTATTAAAAGTATTATTATTCATTTATTTATAAAGTGCCAACATATTCCGTGGTGCTGTACAACGTGGGAAAACAAACAAGGGATACATAATGATACAGACGATGATATACATCAAATATGGACACTGGTACAAAATACAGAACTGCTGATTACAATGCCAGATGTAACATGATGAATAAAATGTATACAGTATATATGCAGGCAGTGCACGATTAGGTTATTTAGTAAGGAGTAACAATAGATACAAGGACGAAAGGTGAATGGCCTAAGTTAGAGCAAATGTATGTTGGAAAAGGTGAGTTTTGAGGGAGCGTTTAAAGATAGGAGAGTGACAGATGTGTTGTGGGAGGGCATTCCAGAGGAGGGGTGAGGCACGTGAGAAATCTTGTATATGTGAATGTGAGGAGGTAATTCTAGAAGAGGATAAAATAAGGTCATGTGCATATCTGAGATTGCGGTTGGGTTTGTATCTGGAAACAAGTGAGGAAATGTACCGGGGAGAGAGACTGTGGTGGAGAGCTTTGTAGGTTAGGGGTAGGAGTTTGAACTGGATCCTCTGTTTAATTGTAAGCAAATCATCTTAAAGTAAACCTGAGACAGAAGGACAAGGAGTAGAACTTACCTGGGGTTTCCTCCAGCCCCTTGTAGACCATCAGGTTCCTCAATGTCCTCCCAGGCCGATCTGCTGTGCTACTGTGAAGTCTGTAACCCAGCTGTGTTGCAGGCCACTAGGGATGGCAATGCTTAGAGGAACTTATGGAGAAACATGTGATCAGTTCGATCAGCTGATAGATTTTTAAGGCTTGGATTCGTTGGTCATGGTCATGTGATAAACCAGAAAGTCATCAAAGCAAATCATAACTTTACAAATCTGTCAGCTGATCAAACTGATCACATGCTTCCCCATGCGTTCTCCTAAGCATGCCATTCCAACAGGCCGCTGCACTTGCACTGTTCCGGGCAGGAGACCTACAAGTCTTACAAACTGCGTGTGTGCAGAAGGCTCCCTGTCACAGGAGGAGTATTGGGGGGCTTATGGCGAGGAATGGGCATATGCAGTAGTTGCAGACTTTACAGGGGCGCAATGAAGGGGAGCGGAAAGACCCAGAGGGCGCTGACAGACTACAGGGGGCTGGAAGAATCCCTAGGTAAGTAAACATTCTTTTGTTCCCTGTATCTCAGGTGCACTTTAATAGATCAGGATTGGCCTAACCGATACTGCTCTAGCTCCTTAGCATGGGACACAAATCATCCCATTCTGTACCTCTGTTGGACGCCATCTGTTGGAAGGAAGAAAAAATGAATAAAAAAAAAAACAGATATTAGGAATGGTCTTCAATGACTTCTCAAGGTTTGTATATTATTAAATAAGTAATTGGATGTAACACGTATGTGGGTGAGAGGAGGGTGCAGTTTGCACAGAGTCGGGGTTTGCCTCTGTCCTCTGCAGTGTGCTGTGTGCACGGAGTAGGGGTTTGCCTCTGTCCTCTGCAGTGTGCTGTGTGCACGGAGTCAGGGTTTGCCTCTGTCCTCTGCAGTGTGCAGTTTGCATGGAGTTGGAGTCAGCCTCTTTCTTCTGCAGTGTGCAGTTTGCACAGAGTCTGGGTTTGCCTCTGTCCTCTGCAGTGTGCAGTGTGCACAGAGTCAGGGTTTGCCTCTGTCCTCTGCAGTGTGCTGTGTGCACGGAGTCAGGATTTGCCTCTGTCCTCTGCAGTTTGCATGGAGTCGGAGTCAGCCTCTTTCCTCTGCAGTGTGCAGTTTGCACAGAGTCGGGGTTTGCCTCTGTCCTCTGCAGTGTGCAGTGTGCACAGAGTCAGGGTTTGCCTCTGTCCTCTGCAGTGTGCATGGAGTCAGGGTTTGCCTCTGTCCTCTGCAGTGTGCAATTTGCATGGAGTCGGAGTCAGCCTCTTTCCTCTGCAGTGTGCAGTTTGCACGGAGTCTGGGTTTGCCTCTGTCCTTTGCAGCCAGTCATGTGCAGGGCCGGTTTAAGCAACAATGGGGCCCCAGGGCAAAATAAACCTAGGGGGCCCCCGCAACATATACCCCGGAACAAAAATCGGCATTAGAGGACCTTTTTTGCAGCTGGTATAGTCAGGGTGTGAAGTCCCAATCGGTCGGAGCTCCACATTCTGGCTATCCCAGCCTGCATGGGGGACAACAGGAGGGGGGACCCCACATAATTTTTTTTTTTAATTCCCACACTCTAAACATAAAAAAAAAAAATTGGGAAAATAGAAAAAAATGCCAGGGATCTTCATACAGCCATATTGCGGCTGTATAGCGATCCCTGGCCAAAGCGCTGCGGCTGCGTATAGACCCCCTGGAAACCCCGTCAGGAAATGTATTGCTCTTTCGTTTGATGCGTGTAAAATTACACTACCGTTAGGTTTGCTACTAAAAGTGCCACCTCATTTAAAAGTATACTTTTTTCCTTCGAAACGTTAAAATCGATTTTCTCAAAAACTATAAGGTCTTTTTGAAAAATTGTTTTTCCTCTTATTCCTAATGATCTCTTTAACATATCCTGCAAATTTAGGGTTTCTAGCATTTAAGGTGGATTTGCTATTAACCATTAAAGTCGGCAGGTTTTTAAATGTGTATTTTTTTTCCTTTGAAACTTTAAAATCGATTTTCTCAAAAACTATAAGGCCAATTTGAATTTTTTTTCCTCTTGTAGCCACTGGGGGCCCCTACAAGCTCTGGGGCCCTGGGGCAGCTGCCTCCTTTGCCTCTATGGTAGCGCCGGCCCTGGTCATGTGCAGTGTGCACGGAGTTAGGGTTTGCCTCTGTCCTCTGCAGTGTGCAGTGTGCACGGAATCTGGGTTTGCCTCTGTCCTCTGCAGTGTGCAGTGTGTACGGAGCTGGGGTTTGCCTCTGTCCTCTGCAGTGTGCACGGAGTTAGGGTTTGCCTCTGTCCTCTGCAGTGTGCAGTGTGTACAGAGCTGGGGTTTGCCTCTGTCCTCTGCAGTGTGCACGGAGTTAGGGTTTGCCTCTGTCCTCTGCAGTGTGCAGTGTGTATGGAGCTGGGGTTTGCCTCTGTCCTCTGCAGTGTGCTGCAGTGTAGAAGCCGTTGTTTTGAGAACACATGGATATTCCAGGACCCGGCCTCTCTGAGATTTCCCTTCTAAACAGGAGCACAGAGCTTGCATACTAAGTGGTATCATTTGCTGCCGCCTCTCCCCTCTCTCCCCCAGGCCTGCTCTGAGTCTGAGAATGCCACTATTTTCTCCTCTCTAATTGCTTCTTGCTCAAGAAATCTGCAAAATCAACATTTGTATAAGTTTATATCAAATCAAGTCCTTGTTCATTTGTATTATAATGTGTTGTGATTTATTGAGGTTATTTTTTTGCCATTGTAAGAAACAAATAGGCCTATGTAATATATTAATACATTTATTATGTTACATGATTTACCCAGACCTTGTAAACTCACTCGACACTCTGGCTTCATCGTAACACTAGGATAGCTTTACGTCTTTCTGCGCAGAACACCTTCAAAGCTCATGTGGTTGATCAAGAAACACAGACAGGTGACAATCTGAATTGTGCACCTGTAGGAAGATGTGACTAGATGTCAGAACCACTCCCTCCCTATGCAGGAAAAGCAGGGACAGTCAGGAGTGGAGGGAAAAGGGGAGGGGCTACATGGGGTGGCACTGTGGAGATAAAATGGGCGTGGCTACAGTCAACATGACCATGGCAAATACAGTAATGCTGTGCCCATATTAATTTGCCCACAATAGTTTGACTAAGTACCAAGTCGTATATAACCTGTTAGCCATCTCTGTTAGGGGCCTGTCAGGCTCCTACTACAAATCTATGACGCTGCACAAATTAATAAACTGAGTAGCATGTCCCGTGACCATTTTAAGCCAATGACAGGGGCCCAATGCAAATCAATGCAGCTAGCGACCTCTGATTGGAGCTTCTTACTGCAGGCTCCTACTACAAATGCCATGATGCTGTTACCAAGGTGCATCCTGGGTGGCACATCAGGTGACCGCTTTAGACCAATTTATGGAGCCCAATACTAACCAATGTAGCAAGTGGGATGGATGGTGCTCAGTTACAGCACGGATTACCACCAGCAGCAGGTACAATGTATAATGGTGGCTGGATAGTGTACTGGTTAAGGGCTCTGCCTTTGACATTGGAGACCAGGGTTCAAATTCTGGCTAGGTCAAGTATCTATTCAGTAAGGAGTTCAAAGCAAAACTCCCTAACACTGCAGGGTGGCTTCTTGAGCACGTCCCAGTGGCTGCAGCTCTTGAGTGCTTTGAGTCCGAAAGGAGAAAAGTGCTATACAAATGTTCAGATTATTATAATATATATTGCCCTTATTTGCCCCTGTTCTCCAATACCCCTAATAACAACACAAGACCAGAACTGGTACGGTTGGAGAATGGGTAATCTGATGTTGTTGCTGCATTGCCATTGAGCACTATGCGTGCAGATTTGATGCTGGTTGATGCACCTGGGTCCAGTTTGCATGGACCTGCGATGTAAGTCTTTCTTCCTTTGCATGTTTTAAGCTGTGCACACAATAAAAGTGTTCCCTCTGTTTTGCAAATCAAAACCTGACCACATCTGTGGTTTTGGTGGAGGCCACTTGACTGATATGTGAGCACTAGGTGGATGCAGGTCTCTGTTCTGGATGTGGGAAACTCAGTCTAAAGTCCCAAACCCACCATGACATCTTCCTTGAGCGACGAGCAATTATTTTCCCCAATCTCGTGATGTGGGTAGAGGCGTGTGATCACGCTAACAATGTTTAACCACAAGCGCTGATAATGACCGTCACGGCAGATCGGATCTTTAACCCCTTCGGGACCGGCTGCCTACCCCCCCTTAAGGACCAGGCATTTTACATGCAGGGGGGGTGGCACGTTTGGGGGGGTCAGGCAGCCCTACTGTGGCCACCTTCTGGATGGCCAGGTGTCCCCCCTTTCACCAGCAGCCTTTACTCACCTCCCAGGCTCAAGCGACGAGCAGCTGTAGACACATCCGCTCTCGCTGGCTTCCCGACTCGTATTGACACTAAGTCCCGGGTCGTGGCTTGATGACGTCATCAAGCCGGGACCCGGCACTTAGCGTCAATACAGCAGAGATGCCAGCCAGAGCGGAGGGGAACGCTGATCGTCGGGGGAACGGCAGGAAGGTGAGTGGATCCTCTTCTCCCCCCCTCCCCCCCCCCCCTACATCACTGCAGTGAGCACCATGTAGCTTAAAGGAAACCAGACATAAACGAGTACACACAAAATAAACATATCCCCCAATAGATTTGGAATACAGGCTATACCTGCTGTTTTTGCTGTTCTGCAGTACCGATTTATGTGTTGTTTTTTATCTCCAGCTCAAGCAGCTACTCCTATCAGCTGCCTGTTATTCTGCTGTGCACTGAATGGGAAAACAGAGGCCAGAAGGGGGTGGGCTTGAGACTCCTCCCATCAGCTGTCTGTAATGCTGTGTAGGGCTGCTCAAATCCGAATCTGGGAGAAACCCAGATAGTTGCTATCCGGATATCTCCCAGTAAAAATGTGCGGGCTGGGCGTGAGGGGGGTGGGGGTCAAGCTTACCTGTCTGATGTCTTCTTCGTCCGTCCCTCAGTGCCTCCCACGATGCAGTCCACGCGCATCACGTGACTACAAACACTTCCTCCTTCAACCCGGAAGGAGGAAGTGCTTGTAGTCACGTGACCGCCGCTTGGAGCGCATTGTGGGAGGCGCTGAGGGATGGACGAAGAAGACGTCAGACAGGTAAGCTTGACCCTCCGCCCAGCCCGCATAGGTTTACTGGGAGATATCCGGATAGCAACTATCCGGGTATCTCCCGGATCCGGATTTGAGCAGCCCTAATGCTGTGCACAGAAAGGGGAAAACAGAGGCCAGAATTTTTTATGTGTGCGTTTGTAGTGCATTTTAGTGCATTTTTTATGTGTTTGTGTTTTATTCCTGCATACGCATTCTCTAGCGTTTTGCGTACATTTTTACGCGCTGGCAGTTCGCATATACAAAATGCATGTGTGTTTTGTATGCATTTTCCATGTGTTTTTACGTTGTGTTTTATACAAATCACTAGGAAGACAACAGGAAGTGGAAATACATCAGAAAACTTTAAAAAGAAGAAAAAAAAAACATATAAAAATGCATGAAAAACGCATACAAAACAATACATTGCATTCCCATTGACTTTCATTATGTGCTTTTTTGATGCATTTTTGAAAACTATGCAACAAAACCAGCGTTTTTAAAAACGCATGTTTCAAAACGCATACAAAACGGATATGCATTTTTTCAAGTGGCTTATAGACTTCCATTAGTAGCAAAAACGAAGCGTTTTCCGCAATGCTAGAGTTTCTGCTAAGTGTTCCCAGCCTCACAGCTATTCACAGCTACAGAGATTCTTGAGCAAAGTCACGACTGACTGATCAGTCAGAGATTTTATCAGGGCTTATTACACACAGTCTGAGCAGTGCAGGATAAAACGCCTATTCTCATGTTCC
The DNA here is from genome assembly GCF_040937935.1 of Hyperolius riggenbachi. Taxonomy (NCBI): domain Eukaryota; kingdom Metazoa; phylum Chordata; class Amphibia; order Anura; family Hyperoliidae; genus Hyperolius; species Hyperolius riggenbachi. The sequence goes on from NC_090653.1 coordinate 6,591,276, forward strand.
CACTGATGTATATGATAAACTACATTAGGCTGGTTTCACAGTGGGACGTTACAGGCGCACGTTAGAGCAGCCTGTAACGCAGCCCACCGCACAGCAATGAAAAATCAATGAGGCTGTTCACAGTGCGGACGTTGCGTTACATTGTAACGCTGCATCACAAGACAACGTACTGCATGCAGTACTTTGGACGCGGTTGAGCCGCGTTAGACTGCTTGCACATGCTCAGTAATGTTGGGGAGGAGCGGAGAGCGGCCAGGCACATGGCTAATTATTATGCACTGCATGTTGTGACGTGCAGTGTTTACATCCTGGAGCAGCCGCTCTGTGCGGCGATTGGCCGGCGGGACCACGTGATGCCGCATGCGCACAAGAGTGCGCATCACGGCATAACTGACGCCAGAGTGAGCTGCACAACGCGGCTCACTCTGACGTCCAGATCCAGCACCACCAGGCGTTGAGTTAGGGGGACGTTATGCGACCTTAACGCCCCCTCTAACGCAACGTCCTGGTGTGAAATTAGCCTTAGGGTCCTTCATCTCTGCTACACTGTAAGGATACTTTCAACAGCACTGATAATTAGGTTTTATTTGATGTAGGTTAAACCTGACAGACGGATGACTTTTTTCAACCCAACTATGAAGCTATGTAACTATGATAATGTCACAACGTAACTCCTCCTCTAGACTAGTTGTATAGCCCTTCCTTGGTGCTGCATCCTTTGGGTAGCTTACTTCTAGCAGTGTATGTGGAAGGAGCAAGTATATATGTATATTTTGGCACAGAACACGTCTTAATGGGAGTTGATGGATAACATAATTTCTTAAGCTGCACTCCTGGAGTTCGCATTTAAATGACTTAGAATCCCACTGAGTTATCAGCCCGATTTATCAAAAGACTTTGATTGTCCGACTGATTGACATTGATTATGTTTTTTTTTTCAACTTTTTTTTTCATAAAAGCATTAAGTGTGAAACTGCGTGGTTAAAGTAATTTTCCGTGAAATGAGCAATTATTTTTCTTCTCTTTTAAAATATGCTTCGGGAAAAGCTTGTTTAAAAGATCAGACATTAATATCCACATGACACTAAATTTTATTTGTCGTACCATTTTACTTTCTTGATTAAGCTCTTTCAATTGTAATTGCTTCTCTAAGAAACATTCAGTTGTGAAAGATCTGCCATTAAAGGAACGTTTTAGTCAAGGAAGTTAATCGTCAGAGAACTTACAGTTGTGACAAAAAGTTTGTCAACCGTAAAGTTGTTTTTTTGTTTTTTTTGTTTTTTCTCTAAAGGCAAAGTTGGACACTGGGGGTTGGCCTGATACAAGCACACCACCTGCCATTCTTCTGGGCCCTTCTGTGTTCAATTTTATGCACTGAACTACATTTCTATAATCTGTGGATGGATTTGTGCATGAACGAACAGTAACATTTGTAATATACACCTTTACATCTTTTTTCCTTTAAAACGTTTGAGCCCAGGCTCGCAGTGTATTATATGCATTATAGATCTATAGTCAGATACCACAGGGCACCATCACAGGTCTTGTGGAGCCCAGGCCTGACCACCCCCCTGGTAAAGCGATGCACAGTGACTCCATCTGCAGCAAGATGATTTTGTAGGTCTTTGGTGCTGGTCTGAGGGTTGACTCTGCTTGTTCTCACCATTCATCGTTTCTGTCTATCCGAGATTTTTCTTGGTCTGCCACCTCGAGCCTTAACTTGAACTGAGCCTGTGGTCTTCCATTTCCTCAAAATGTTCCTAACTGTGGAAACAGACAGCTCTTGTGACAGCTTTCTGTATCCTACCCTTAAACTATGATGGGGAACAATCTTCGTCTTTAGCTCATCTGAGAGTTGTTTTGAGACCCCCATGTTGCTACTCTTTAGAGAAAATTAAAAGAGGAGGGAAACTTATAATTGACCTCCTTAAATACTCTCTCATAATTGGATACACCTGTGTACAAGCCAATTTGAGTTCCAAAAATTAGTTCTAAAGATTTTGGAATCAATAAATGACAACAGTGCCCACATTTATGCATCTGCCTTATTTTGTTTAAACAATTATTGTGCGCTTTCTGTAAATTCAATAAACTTCATTTCACTTCTCAAATATCCCTGTGTGCGTCTCCTATATGATATATTTAACTGACATTTTTTTATCGTAACAACCAAAGATTTATACAGGAACATCATGACGATTAACAAGGTTGCCCAAACTTTCGCATCCCACTGTATATGCAGCTTGCAATTAGGCCAATCTGTCAATTTTGATTGGCCCAGTTTACAATCAATGTAATGTTGTTGTTGTTGTTATTATTATTATTCATGTATAAAGTGCCAACATATTCCGTGGCGCTGCACAAGGAAAGAAACAAACATGGGGTACATAATACAGACAATGGTATACAGCAATATATAAAATACAGAATTGGTACAGTGACAAAATGAATATGAATAAATGTATAACACATTTCAAGACACAAAAGGGTGAGAGAGCCATGCCCTTGCGAGATTACAATATAAAGGAATGGGGAGGGGGCACAAGAGGTGGTGTAGTATACAATAATCATACCTAAAGGCATTATTTTTTAGGTCAATTGGTAGGAAGCACAACTTGGCCAGAGGTCAAAAAGAAATGACCTAAGTAAGAGCGTACGCTTGATGAAAAAAGTGAGTTTTGAGGACACGTTTAAAGATATCAAAGGTTGGAGAGTGACGGATATGTTGTGGCAGGGGATTCCAGAGGAGGGGTGAAGCACGTGAGAAGTCTTGTATACGTGAATGTGAGGAGGTAATTGTAGAGTAAGATTATAAAAGGTCATGTGCAGTTCTGAGATTGCGGTTGGGTTGGTATCTGGAAACTAGTGGGGAGATGTACAGGGGAGAGAGATTGTGGAGAGAGAGTTAAAGGGAACCAGAGACGCCAGACATAGAAAAAGAAAAAAGATTTTATACATACCTGGGGCTTCTTCCAGCCCCAAAAGCCTGGATCGCTCCCACGCCGCCGTCCTCCGCTTCCTGGATCCGCCGGTACCGGGTCCCGTCACTTCCGGCGGACGCCGCCAATTGTCCGCATGATCAGGGGATCCCTCCATATCCTTACGCATGTGGCTGTGCAGTATGCAGCGGCACGCGTAAGGGTATGCTGGGAGCCCCTGTGATGCGGACAATTGGCCGCTGCTGACGCCGAGTGGCCGATTGGCCGAAACTACGGGACCTGGTACCCCCGGATACAGGAAGCGGAGGATGGCGGCGTGGGAGCGATCCATGCGTATGGGGCTGGAGGAAGCCTCAGGTATGTATAAAATCTTTTTTCTGGCGTCTCTGGTTCCCTTTAAGAGTTTGAACTGTATCCTCTGGGTAATTGGCAGCCAATGAAGAGCTTGACAGAGAGGAGCAGCAGAGGAAGAGCGAGAAGAAAGATGAAGTATAGATTGGAGCAATGCCAATCTATTGCATTCCAGTAAAATTTGCACTGTAGCTGCTTAACCTCCCTGGCGGTTCATTTCTGTCTGGAATTAGGAGTCAAAAGCGGTACATTTTTTTTTCAAGAATTTTAGACCTCCAATTCTTAAGTCTTAACTCACCAAAATATATCAGAATAGAGGCCTGGTAGACATTCTGCATATAAATAAAAGACTGGAACACAAATTTGCTGAAATAATAAAATTTATCAATAAACTGAAAAAATAGGAAAACTGTACAAATAAGGCAGCAAGAAGATAATTATACACATTATGTACATGTATACTTAGTACACCTCCCGTGTATGATAAGTTTTAAAGCAGGGAGCAGCACAGAGTCCAACATTGCAGTCAGGGCAGTAGATGCGCGACTCCTTCCTGACTTTTTTGCCCCTCTCATCAGTCTTGGAGCAGCACACCACACATGTCCTGGTTGGTGTGTTTTTTTTGGCGGTGGGAGGTATGTGCTCCGGGAAGTGCCGGCCAGTGAGTCGCTCCGGGTTAACGACATAGGAGGCACGTCGCCCAGTTCTGGCATCTGTGGCAGTCTGGTACCGCAAACAGATACACTCGCACATCCTCCATATGTAGTCCGCGTGAGTAATTGGCCTTTCACTGCGCTGCTTGTAGAGTATATAAGAATTCCACAGAGACTGCTCCAGAAGATGTCGGAATATCTTTTTATAGTATTTCTTCTGCTGCTTGCGGACTGCGGGATAAAATGTCACTGCTTGGTCCGCTCTGTCCACTCCACCCATTGTTTGGTTGTAGTCCACCACAACCTGCGGCTTCTGTATTTCCTTTCCTGCTCTCGTTTTGGTGGGAACAGTGGAGGTGTCGTGGACTGTGGAAAGGAGACAAACATCTTTTTTATCCCGCCAGCGGAGAGCCAGCATCTTTCCTTTCTGCCAAGCAGCTATGTCCCCTGGTTTCAATTTCTGCTTCCCAAAAGATGTAGGCATCTCCCGCCTGTTCGGCCTAACTGTGCCGTAGGCATCAGTGCGACGCTTTATGAGGATCTCAAAGAGTTCCGGGGAAGAATAAAAATTGTCCGTGGTGACACAATATCCCTTGTCCAGTAACGGCTCAGCAAGTGATAAAACGGAACTTGTCGCCACTCCGTAGTCGCTGAACCGGGGATTGAACTTTGTTCCCTTTCCGGTGTACAAAACTGTATTCCAGATGTACCCGGTTGAAGACTCACACAACATATAAGATTTGATTCCAAAGCGGGCCCGCTTAGAAGCTATAAATTGCAGCCAGCTCAGCCTCCCCTTGTAAGCCATCAGGCTCTCATCCACGGATATATCCCGCTCTGGAACATACGTGGTCCTGAAGTTCTCCACCACCATCTCGTACACTTCCCAGATTTTTTTCAGTTTGGGAGCAGGGTGAGTGGACTCCTCAAAGGTGTCGTTATTGGCGAAATGGAGAAATTTCATGATGAGCGAAAACCGGTACTCGCTCATCACCGTACCAAAGAACGGGGTCGCTATCATTTTGTTGGTGGTCCAATACCACTTCTGCAGGGGCTTCCCCACCACCCCCTGCAGAATGATAAGTCCCAAAAATAGCCAAATATCTTCTTTGGTGACCGGCTCCCAGGTCCTGCTTCTTGAGAAGGGGCGTCGTGGAGCAGCCAGTTGTTGGGAGGCATAACGATTAGTCTCCTCCACAATCTTCTCAATAACGGCCTCATCAAAGAAGAGCTGCAGGTAGGCCAGGGGGTTGTGCTCACACACTTTCTTCAGGCCAGGCTCCCCAGTAAAAGGAAAACGGGGGGGCGGTGGCGGTGCCTGAGAAAGGTCAACGGGGCACCAGACCCGGACATCGCTAACATCCGTGGTGATGGAATCACTCTCGCTGTCGCTACCTGGGTCGGATGAGAGGTCCCCAGGTGCGTCACTGTCGCTTGAGTCCGCCAGTGACTGCAAATCGCTGTCCTCCAACTCCACCAGCGATTCCGCAGCGAGCTGCCTTCTTGAAGCGGACGCCATAGCAAACTACAGGCAGAAAACGGCAGGCAGAGAGTTGTCAAAATCCAGGCAAAAATCGGTACACAGTAAATCAATCAAAGTCCAGGCAAAATCAGTGCAGGGAGAAGGCAAAGAGAATAGTCAAAAATCCAGGCAAAAATCAGTAACGGGTATCCAATAATCAGTAATCAATCAATCAGCAACTCACAGATCAAACAGCCAGCAGCCACGGTCTCCAGAGAGCAAATGGCAACATTGAATTGAATACAAACTAACTTGTATTCAATTCAATGCTACTTGTGGCCAATCAGATCACTTGTCATTTTTTTTTGTTTTCATTTCTGCCTCCCTACCCATGTGGCCAATCAGATAATTTGTGTCATTTTTATTTTTTTTCCTCTCCCTCCCCCTGTGGCCAATCACATTGTTTATTATATTTGACTCTGTGTTACTTCTCCCTCCCTACCCCCTGTGTCCAAATTCACAGTCATTTATTGTTTTGTTTTTTTCCCTGACTCCCTCCCTCCTTCCCCCATGATCCCACGCTGCCGCACAACTAGTGTTGGGCGAACATCTAGATGTTCGGGTTCGGGCCGAACAGGCCGAACATGGCCGCGATGTTCGGGTGTTCGACCCGAACTCCGAACATAATGGAAGTCAATGGGGACCCGAACTTTTGTGGTTTGTAAAGCCTCCTTACATGCTACATACCCCAAATTTACAGGGTATGTGCACCTTGGGAGTGGGTACAAGAGGAAAAAAAATTTAGCAAAAAGAGCTTATAGTTTTTGAGAAAATCGATTTTAAAGTTTCAAAGGGAAAACTGTCTTTTAAATGCGGGAAATGTCTGTTTTCTTTGCACAGGTAACATGCTTTTTGTCGGCATGCAGTCATAAATGTAATACATATAAGAGGTTCCAGGAAAAGGGACCGGTAATGCTAACCCAGCAGCAGCACACGTGATGGAACAGGAGGAGGGTGGCGCAGGAGGAGAAGGCCACGCTTTGTGAGACACAACAACCCAGGCCTTGCATGAGGACAAAAAGCGTGCGGATAGCATGCTTTGTACCGCCATGTAGTCATAAATGTAATAAAGATAAGAGGTTCCATAAACAGGGACCGGCAACGGTAACCCAGCAGCAGCAGCAGCAGCAGCAGCACACGTGATAGAACAGGAGGAGGCGCAGGAGGAGAAGGCCACGCTTTGTGAGACACAACAACCCAGGCCTTGCATGAGGACAAAAAGCGTGCGGATAGCATGCTTTGTACCGCCATGTAGTCATAAATGTAATAAAGATAAGAGGTTCCATAAACAGGGACCGGCAACGGTAACCCAGCAGCAGCAGCAGCAGCAGCAGCACACGTGATGGAACAGGAGGAGGCGCAGGAGGAGAAGGCCACGCTTTGTGAGACACAACAACCCAGGCCTTGCATGAGGACAAAAAGCGTGCGGATATAGCAGCAATGCTTTTTGCCGCCATGCAGTCATAAATGTAATACAGATGAGAGGTTCAATAAACAGGGACCGGAAACGCTAAACCATCCCAGATGTTCATCGGTCATGTTACTTGGTTGGGGTCCAGGAGTGTTGCGTAGTCGTTTCCAATCCAGGATTGATTCATTTTAATTTGAGTCAGACGGTCTGCATTTTCTGTGGAGAGGCGGATACGCCGATCTGTGATGATGCCTCCGGCAGCACTGAAACAGCGTTCCGACATAACGCTGGCTGCCGGGCAAGCCAGCACCTCTATTGCGTACATTGCCAGTTCGTGCCAGGTGTCTAGCTTCATGCCCGGTTTCAGGTCCAGCGGTGCCAGCCACAAATCCGTCTGTTCCTTTATTCCCCTCCAAATTTCCTCCCCTGTGTGCTGCTTATCCCCAAGGCAGATCAGCTTCAGCAACGCTTGCTGACGCATGCCAACAGCTGTGCTGCACTGCTTCCACGATCCTACTGCTGCTGGTGCTGGGTTAGCATTTCCGGATGAGGTACAGCTTTGAGATGCGTTGGAGGAGAAGGAGTCAGAGAGGTAGGTGCTGCTGTTGTTATCCAGCTGTTTGCGGCGTGGGCAACACCCGCGCCGTAGCAGGTGAGGAATCGCTGCCAGGCTCCACAAGGTTCACCCAGTGCGCGGTAAGGGAGATGTATCGACCCTGGCCGAACGCACTCGTCCAGGTGTCAGTGGTGAGGTGAACCTTGCAGGCAACGGCATTCTTCAAGCTTCGGGTTATTTAGCTGACCACGTGCTCATGCAACTCAGGCACTGCAGAGCGCGCAAAGTGGTAGCGGCTGGGAACCACGTAACGTGGGATGGCCACTGACATCATGCCCTTGAAGCTGTTTGTCTCCACCACTCGATATGGCAGCATTTCGCAGGCCAGAAGCTTGGCTATGCTGGCTGGCTGTTACTGCCACGGCCCGGGGGTCATTTGCTGGCAATTTCCTCTTGTGCTCAAACATCTCAGAGACAGACAACTCAACCGTAGCGCTGCACACCGAAGGGCTGTTGGTTGTTGTGTTTGATGAACACTGGGAGACCTCAAGAGCACTAGTCCGGAAAGTGACAGTGTCAGCATCGTCTGATGTTTGTGAATGTTGTGAACCACGCAATGGCTGGGCTACTGCTGCTGCTGAGGCGGGTCTGGTGGTGAGTCTGGTGAACCCAAGGGAGGCAGTGTTGCTGGTGGTACCCTGTCCTGCCGCGTTTGCCCACAGAGTGGGATGTTTGGATAGAATGTGGCGGCTCATGCTGGTGGTGGAGAGGTTGTTAATACTTTTCCCCCTGCTCAGGCGGGTCTTGCACACCTTGCAAATCGCCATGGTAACATCCTCAGTGCAGTCTTCAAAGAAAGCCCAGACTTTAACTGGCTGAGGACTCGGACCTCGTGCGTGATGTGCTGGTGCTGCTTAACCCACTGCTGGACGCTTGAGAGGTCATCCAAGTAATTATCTGGTCCTGTTCTTTTGGATCTGTGAGGGTTGTTGTCCTGGACAACATGGGCAGTATTGAGTGGGTTTTCTTGGGTGCTCCCCTGTGGCCTGTACGTGAACCGTCAGGGGAAACACCTCTTCCCTTGCCCCTCCCTCTTTCACCGGATTTCTTCCTCATTTCACTTATCCTTAAAGTACACGCTGACTGGCAGCAGTACAGTGGCAGTACAGAAATGCTATACAGTGGTGGGTGAGCGGTGTACCACTATTGTCAGCAGTGACACAGAGCACAATGCTATACAGTGGCGGGTGAGCGGTGTACTACTGTTCCCAGCAGACACAGAGTGGAAGTAAACACAATGCTATATAGTGTGGCTGAGCCGTGTACACAGAGTGGCATTAAACACAATGCTATATAGTCTGCTATATAGTCACCCCGAACAGGGTGATGTTCTGCAGAACCCAAACAGTGGCAAACACTGCTCGCCCAACACTACTGGGAGGGAACGCAGATTTTAGTACCTAAACACACGATACAACATGTTTTCCGGGGTCGGACTCTGAGGCACATACAGATGGTCCCGATCATCATCCTCATCATACAACTCTTCTCCTGAGTCTGACCCACCCACCACCTCTGCCACCCCAACATCCCCAGACACAGACCCCTCATCGTCCTCAACATTAACTTGGGATGCTGGCCTGAGCCAGACCTCCTCCTCCACATCAGGCCCCATCATCTCCTCAATGGCAGCCCTCATTAATCGCTCTGGCGACGGACTGATGGACACAACGTTCTCCTCCGGGGAGGGCTGCTGCTGACCACTGGCTGCTGGGGTGGATGTTATAGCTTGCGTGGGGCGTTGGCTGTTGCTGTTGTTGGGAGTGCTGCTCACAGCGGAGGTCTCTGGGGAACTCATGTTGAGCTCATATAGTGGTTGACGGTGAGTGGAGTATTACTGATCCCAGCAATATACACACTGACTGGCAGAGTACGCAATGCTATATAGTGTGGCTGAGCGGTGTACACAGAGTGGCAGTAAACACAATGCTATATAGTCTGGCTGAGCGAGCGGTGTACTACTGTTCCCAGCAGAATCAGAGTGGCAGTAAACAATGGTATATAGTCTGGCTGAGCGGTGTACACAGAGTGTCAGTAAACAATGGTATATAGTCTGGCTGAGCGGTGTACACAGAGTGGCAGTAAACACAATGCTATATAGTCTGGCTGAGCGAGCGGTGTACTACTGTTCCCAGCAGAATCAGAGTGGCAGTAAACAATGGTATATAGTCTGGCTGAGCGGTGTACACAGAGTGTCAGTAAACAATGGTATATAGTCTGGCTGAGCGGTGTACACAGAGTGTCAGTAAACAATGGTATATAGTCTGGCTGAGCGGTGTACACAGAGTGGCAGTAAACACAATGCTATATACTCTGGCTGAGCGAGCGGTGTACTACTGTTCCCAGCAGACACAGAACAGTAAACAGAATGCTATATAGTGTGGCTGAGCGAGCGGTGTACCACTATTCCCAGCAGACACAGAACAGTAAACAGAATGCTATATAGTGTGGCTGAGCGAGCGGTGTACCACTATTCCCAGCAGACACAGAACAGTAAACAGAATGCTATATAGTGTGGCTGAGCGAGCGGTGTACCACTATTCCAAACAGACACAGAACAGTGAACAGAATGCTATATAGTGTGGCTGAGCGAGCGGTGTACCACTATTCCCAGCAGACACAGAGTGGCAGTAAACAGAATGCTATATAGTGTGGCTGAGCGAGGTACACAGAGTGGCAGTAAACAGAATGCTATATAGTGTGGCTGAGCAAGCGGTGTACTACTATTCCCAGCAGACACAGAGTGGCAGTAAACAGAATGCTATATAGTGTGGCTGAGCGAGGTACACAGAGTGGCAGTAAACAGAATGCTATATAGTGTGGCTGAGCAAGCGGTGTACTACTGTTCCCAGCAGTGACACAATGACAGGGGGGACCCTGGCTAGCGTGGCTGGAGCGCGAACTACCCTGCCTGCCTACCCAAAGCTAAACCCACAGACAAATGGCGGAGATATGACGTGGTTCGGGTATTTATTTACCCGAACCACGTGACCGTTCGGCCAATCAGAGCGCGTTCGGGTCCGAACCACGTGACCCGTTCGGCCAATCACAGCGCTAGCCGAACGTTCGGGGAACGTTCGGTCATGCGCTCTTAGTTCGGCCATGTGGCCGAACGGTTTGGCCGAGCACCGTCAGGTGTTCGGCCGAACTCGAACATCACCCGAACAGGGTGATGTTCTGCAGAACCCGAACAGTGGCGAACACTGTTCGCCCAACACTACGCACAACGTCACGCATGTACGCCGCTCCATGCCACTGATAGGCCGCCGGGTCCCCGGAAGATCAGCCAGGTAATGGGGACTCCGGCGGCCGGGAGGGAGAAGCCTGGGTCCCGCTGTGCAGCGCGATCAGCGCGCGGGACCCAGAGAGACACTGCGCAGCATGTATTTAGCCAGCCCGACCTGTGTTCGGGCTCACCGCTTTCAGCACACAAAGCGGAGCCCGAACACAGGTCGGGCTTACCGCCAGGGGGGTTAAAGAGAGTCTGAAGTGAGAATAAATCTTGCTTCAGACCTCATATATAGCAGGGGCACGTGTGCCCCTGCTAAACTGCTGCTATCCCGCGGCTAAACGAGGGTCCCTTCACCCCAAATCCCCTCGTTTCAGCGGGGGAGCGCTTCCTGGTTGGGGCAGGGCTAACCGCCGCAGCCCTGCGGGGGCGCGTCTGTCAGCGCGTATCTCCGCCTCTCCCCCGCCCCTCTCAGTCTTCCTTCACTGAGAGGGGCGGGGAGAGGCGGCGATGCGCTGCTGATAGACACGACTGGAGGCAGGGCTGCAGCCGTTAGCCCTGCCTCCAGGAGCGACCTAGTCTGCGACCAAGTGTCGCAGTGGGGGGTTTGGGGGTGAAGGGACCCCCGTTTAGCAGCACTATAGCGGCGGTTTAGCAGGGGCACACATGCCCCTGCTAACTATGAGCTCTGAAGCGAAATTTATTCTCGCTTCAGAGTCTCTTTAAATCCAGATTTTTTTGCATCCCAATGAGGATGTAAGACAGGTGACTGTCTACAAATATTTGTCTGCAAAATTTTGTATGATTCATTATCAGTGGCTGAGCAGATGCAGTCATTAGAACAATTGTGCAGAGAGCAGAAAGCTTTTTGTCTCTCCGTGCCCTTAATTGTCAGTCTTTCAGGACAGGAAAAATAAACTCCCCCCCCCCCCACGGGGCCCCCCTGTGGGTCTGGGGCCCCCTGCGGCTGCATCCCTTGCAGGGTATGTTGTTATGCCCCTGTTAATCACCCTGGGAATTTTTGCATAATGGAATCTTTACATATTGTGAAAAAAAAAGTTGAACTACAAAGCAGAACTGGGCTCATTTCTAGGCGACAGTTGTGAAATTCTGTTCCCCTTCAGAATTGTGCCCACAATGCTTGTCAGTTACATACAAAGCAGCGTCACATGACAAAGTATGATTGCTGCATTCACAAATGAATATAGAATGATTAGCGATTAATAAGATGGGTATTCTTCAGATCTATGGCGGATCTCACTCACTGCTGCTGATGGCCTAACTCTTTTTATAGCCAAACTTTCCAATGTGTTCAGCTTTTTTTTACTTAGTGTGAAAATGACCCCAATCACAGAAAGCAGAGACAGGAAACAGACATCGCTAAAGACAAACAATCAATAATGAATGGATCGCTGTGCGTTTGCTTTTTTTTGTTTTTATCAGTCTGGTTTGGCAGCAGAAATGTTCCACAACAGTTTTAGGCCTGTGACAGCGGGACGCTAGATTTTGGCACGGGAAGTCCTGGGTTGTTAGTTCTCAGTGCCAGGCTCATTGTGCCAGAGAGAATTTAATAATGGTAAAAAAGGATCTATGCTCATCTAAACTCTGGGGGCAAAATGCAAAAAAAGAGACATATTTTACTGCATACACTGATTGGACAAAAAAATGAATCCCGCCTGCCACGTATTATGTAGCAGGGTCTTGTGTACAGCATTGTTCTACCCCCAGTCTTTCTACCCCTCTCCAAGTGCTGTGTACTGTAGTGATGTTTAAGGAGTCTGCAGAGCCCCACCCCCAGCCTCTCTACCCCTCCCCAAGTGCTGTGTACTGTAGTGATGCTGGAGGAGGCTGCAGAGCCCCGCCCCCAGCCCCTCTACCTTCTCCCCAAGTGCTGTGTACTGTAGTGATGCTGGAGGAGTCTGCAGAGCCCCGCCCCCAGCCTCTCCACCCCTCCCCAAGTGCTGTGTACTGTAGTGATGCTGGAGGAGTCTGCAGAGCCCCGCCCCCAGCCTCTCTACCCCTCCCCAAGTGCTGTGTACTGTAGTGATGCTGAAGGAGTCTGCAGAGCCCCGCCCCCAGCCTCTCTACCCTTCCCCAAGTGCTGTGTACTGTAGTGATGCTGGAGGAGTCTGCAGAGCCCCGCCCCCAGCCTCTCCACCCCTCCCCAAGTGCTGTGTACTGTAGTGATGCTGGAGGAGTCTGCAGAGCCCCACCCCCCCACTCCCTCTACCCCCTCCCCAAGTGCTGTGTACTGTAGTGATGCTGGAGGAGTCTGCAGAGCAGTTCTGCTCAATCAGAGCTGGACAGAGTTAGGGTAATAACGCACATGCCCCAAAACTCTGCAGTTGTGCTCCAATCCTTTTGATCTGGACTCAGAGCAGAGTGACCACAAACACTGAGCACATCTAGGCTAAATATAATGACATCCTTGGGTGATGAGGAAGGATATGTGCTACAGTCATATTATTATTATTTATTTAGTATTTATATAGTGACAACATCTTCCGCAGCGCTGTACAGTATATATTGTCTTGTCACTAACTGTCCCTCAGAGGGGCACACAATACAATCCCCACTATAGTCATATGTCCATCGTAATCTAAGGCCAATT